>NC_052538.1:16659642-16813892 GCF_016699485.2 Gallus gallus | reverse complement strand
CGATGCAGTGCTTTACTTCCTTCAGCAGAGCATAGGTAGCGCTCCTTTCTATACTAGCCCAACTTCACAAGGACAAAATAGCGTCAGGTTCTTACTGTCAAAGCAAACGATTGCGAAGGGTCCACAGACAGGGGTGTTCTTTTTACGTTTCAGCTCTCTCCTATATAAGAAGCACTTTTGAACAGCAAGGAAAGTTTGGAAATTCTGCTCTTGCCGTTATCTATACAGTATGTACAAATATAACAAAAATACGCATCAAGGAAGACGATAAGGTTTGCTCATTGTGAGAACCAATCCAACTTTGCATAAACCCCCAAAAAGCAGAACGTAAAAAATAACCACGAACAGCATCTTTCAAATACCGATGAAAGTACGGAAGCAATGACGAGCAGTGGGAGTTTATACCTATGCTGTAACTTCTCTGCTGAATCAGATGACAGAACTTTACCTAGCATATTTACTTCTGTTTTAATGTATTAAACTACGGACGGCATTCCTGAATGACAGCATAAAGCTACAAGTGCCATGCGCTCCAATTCCCATCGACCTCCCAGTGAAAGGTAAGCACGCCTAGAACTTTGCAGGGTGTCAGTGCAGCACGTTCTTTGCCTGCTTCTGTTCCCAGAGCTCCCGTGGCAAAATCTCCTAACGTATATTCCAGATGGCTTCTGTTTGAAGTGCCATTCCCCCCAACCCTGGCTGCTAATAAACTCCCTACAGGTTACAATCTGGCGGTTGGGAATTTCTGCTTTGGTCTACAGCAAGGAACTCTGTAGGTATTTTTGGTCTTTGTGTCGGTAGTGGCAGCGTTATTACGTAGACCCGCTGAATTTACTGTTTCTGTGGGATATCAGCAAACTGCACTTTACTGAACTGTATCCTTAAAGATTAGAAAAGCCATTGCTTTGACTCTACGTATTTACTGCCAGTGAGATGAGTGAAATTCACTGGCAGCAACTAGTTCACCAGCAACAAAACAAACGCGCCGGAAAGGTGCAATACAGTTCTCATCTCCTATCCGCTGCAAGAACTAGTCTCGCATTCAAGTACAAACGAAACCACCTGACTGTGCTGGCTCCCTTTCAACACGCCAGTCTCTCTGACTTTGCCAAAGAAATGTTCCGAGTCTCACACTGTGAATGACAGAATATATGACTCCAGTGGCCCATAAAAAGAAGCAGAGAAAATGTAAAGCTGGCAAACAATGTCATCTACTGGCAACAGCTGTATGACTTGATAAATCTTTTCTGTTGTTTCTGCTCCAAAGGTACGGCTTCGAGACTAGAAATATTTGTAGCTGCATCCATGCGCTGCAACTAAATACGCTCTCCTATTTCGTATTCTTAACGAAGAATTGGAGGGCTAATTTCACACCTGACATATAGGTAGGACTTGACAGAAGTCAACGGCAGTGCATCACTTGCTGCAAGAATAAACGTGACCTGACGTTCTTGTTTCGTTTTAAGTTGTCAAGAGACGCCCGGTGCTAAAATTAGCTTACAGTAGAAGTCACACGATGGTAAGAATAAATCTCTTCCTGCTAGTTCCGTGAAGACGCCTCTGGCTGTGAACCGTTGCCATCTGTGGGCAATAATCCTGTCTATCTAATAAATATCAGTCAAAGTCATAAATTATGCGAGGCTGCAATGTATATTAGAATAAAGGAATAATGACAGATGGCAGGAAGCCCATGAAGTCACCGCAGGGGTGAATGTAAAAGTGTGTAAAATGGAGCTGCGGGGAAAGGTAGGTACACGCAGCCTTCAGAATACTTTGCTAAGAGCAAATAAATGAATAAACTAAAACATATAGGTAAATAACCGTCCTACATGTGCTACCACCTCACGGAAAATGAAATGCATGCATATCTTTATTTCAAGCTATAACTGCTAAGCCTTTGCATATGGAGTTGGGAGCCACATAGTCTAAAAGAAGTTTTGGAGAGAAACTGTGTTCAGGAACTATCGTACTGCCCTGTGTAGTTTTATCTGTCTGGAAAGCGAAAAAAGCCCAAAATAAAGCAGGACAAGAATATGGAGGGAAAATGTCCGTTAGAAACAGCAGTAAAATTTGCCTGTCTTCTGCGGCGCTCCTCCGTGGTTCCTCTCGGGCACCACAGCAATCAAACTGGAATACGTGATACCAGATTCCAAAACAATTAGAAAGTCAGATTACAGCTCATTAATCTAGCAAACATCTTTAGATTCCAGAACCTGATCTTCCTACCTTAAATCCGTCTATACTTTTAAAAATGAAAAATACTTTTCAGTTTAAATTTAAACTGTCTTCTCCAAGCATCACCTCGATGCTGTCGTTCATCTGGTAATTTATTTAGACTCCAGCCTAAGTCAAACATATTCACACAGACAATGTCACCTCTGGATGCTTTAGATAAAGATGTTGCCCAAAAATAACTAATTTCAAGCCCCGGGAGTCACAGTGACAGACTTTTGTCACGTGGTACTTGATAGAACCTTAACAGAGGAAGTGAAATCTCACTGCCATTGCTCCCTGCTTGTTTTTAAGTAACTGCACTTTTTCTGTGAGCAAGGTCCACGGAGTACTCAAGTACAACTAGCTAATAGTATTTTTTTTTTTTTTTCCTAAAAACCACAGTGGTGGTTTGCCTACTGAACAAGTGAATCCTTCTGCCCTGCATATCTTGCACGATACGCACTGAAAGAAGAGACAACATCCTGATGATTTCTCAGGTCCACTGCTTATCACAGATTTTCATCAGCTCGACTTGCATGATTTTCTGTGCCTCTAGAAATTTTCTTTTCTGCGCCTAGATCAAAGCCCCACTTAAGAACATCCACATGAGCGGGACTTAAAACTCTTCTTTTGAATGTGAAATATTAACCATTTTTAAAATCGTATTTATTCGGTGTTACCTTTCAAGCGCTTGGGTTAAAGAACACTGACAAATATGTCAAAGGGAATTCAACCTTAATGGAGCCTTTAGTTTTTGCTATGACTGTTGCCGTCACTCCTGGCAGATTTTGTACATCACTGACATCTCACAGTTCTCGCGGAAGAGCACAGTCCCACTTACGTTACTCGTGACGCTAATCTGAAGTCACTGGAGGCTTGCTTCATAGGCACTGAAATGCAAATCCCCAAGATACTTCAGTGTTTATGTGTTTATTACATGGATTCATCAAGCTCCAAGTCGACCTTTACAAACCTGACAGCATTACTTATGCGTAACCACATTAAATATGAGATAAACTCTGGCAAGATTAGGGTCTCCTGTACACTAAGGACCCAAATCGCATGTGAAAATCTACTGCCTGCTCTCCGATAGCACTTACAATAGCGTTATATGCTATCTGATAACTAAAATCTTTCAAAATACCTTCGGAAGACTGAAATATCAACCGCTATTAAGACTGAAGAGTGCACTATTACTGTTGTCTAAAAAGGAAAAAATACACGGGAGTTTTGTCAGCCTTCCTACAGTAAACAAGATGCGCTGGAACATTCAAGTCAATTTTGCTGGTTGGGAGAGTAATCACCGCCCAGAAAATTATGACAACATTCCTGACTGAAGCACAAATTAACTTCACTGCATTCCAGACGTGAGCAATCACGCTTCGAACCCTACTTAACAAAATCTGAGACATTCGTTAGAGGACAGGTGATGGTTTTAGGCGGTCGCAAATCTCCTCCTAGGGCACTGAGATCACGTGGTACGTTTAAGTCATCTGGAAACCAAAGGGAAAATTCATAGCCATCTGCCCCCTATTCACACCAGCCAGCAGGTGGAAGCCAGTCCAAAGTACACACAGATAGATATTAAAAGACACGGTCATGGCTGCTGCTGTGTCCTCATACTTCTGAGGGAGAAAAGGAGGTAAAAATTTTCCAAGCAAAGCTTTGGAAACCTCCCAGAGTTGAGACTTTTACATTGAACAATGCATTAAGAATATCTGGGAGGGAAAATTCTGCGCTGGCAGATGGGAGGACTGGATGATCTACAACGGTCTTTTCCATTTTTAAATTCTATAATCAGATTTGTCCTCAAGCACAAACCCTCTAGGAGTTTCTTGGGGGCGGCGTATCCCTCCACAACCCCTACTGCGGGCGCTGGCTTAAAAGCCACAATAGAGTCCTTAGAATCTAACAACAAGAGCTATTCTAGGCGCTGGTTAGGAAAATGGGATTTAAAGGAAGTTTCTACCATTGTGCAAAATTAGGGCAAAAAATCTCCTTTCAGATAAGCAACAAAGTATATCAATTCCAACAGTTTGCTCTCCTGCTGTTGTATCCATCATAAAGAAAGACGGTCTTTCTATGGTGAATAAAGGTGATAGTCTAATCAATTAAGATTTCATAGAAAAAAACCGAACAATTCAGCTGTCCGCCCCACCCTCTTCCCAGGTTGAAACAAGACCTTTCCACTTTACTCTGCATGTTACTTTTGTTAAAATGACAGGCTCCTCACAGAAAACACCAAACATACATGTAGAGAGAGAAGAATTCCCATTTTGAGATCCACCATGCAAGTGAAGGCTTTTGAGCTATGAATTTGATTGCTCTACGCGCTGGACGATTGCTTACATAGCTGTTTCGTTTTTGTGTATGCAGTTACACCTTTAACACCTTCTGATTACGATTATATTTATTCTGATTATACTGAAAAAAAGAAAAGGCATTTGTGAAATTGATGCAAAATGTACATTGCACAGATGTACAATTGTAATACAATTCACCGATTTATCGTCTTTGACAGTGTTCTGTTTTGGGTGATTCGGGGCCGTAGGTGGAAATGGGCCTTTCAGTTGAAGTCAGAAAGTTGATTCCCTTTATCGATAATCACGCAGTATGTTGGTCGTCATTCATTGAGCTAATGACAACATCTTTGAGATTTCCAACTCCTTCACTGAAAAAACCCTAAATGCTCAACGTGCGGTGGCAGCCTTAGGCTCACCTCGCTCACGTGAAGTTAACTTCACGTCGGTGTAAGTTTACATGACATCTCTAATATCTAATGACAAGCACAATGACAGACCATCGTCGCTATTTCTTTTATCTGAGTTGGAAAAAATGTTACACTTACAACATATAAGTAGAAAAAGAGGCATATGAAATTAGATTTCGTTTAGCACTGAACTCATAATACTTCAAAGGTGTTTAACGTATTCTCTCTGTTGCTTGTATTTGTCTGTAAGGGTTTGCCTTAGTAAACAGAAGAGAGGAAGGACATTAATTCATTGTGCCTTCCGGTGCCTACATGAGATGCAGAGGAAATATCTGGACAAACGCAAAGAAAAGATATCCCTCCAAAATAAACCATGAGACTTTACAAGGTAGGCACAATACACTTACCCAGTGTATTAAAAAAGAACCAAAACAAAACAAAACCAGCATAATAGACCAATTTTATTCAACTTACCTCAAGTGTGAACTGCAGCGTGATTCGTAGAATCTGTTGTTTTGCTTTGAGCTTACGCTTTCTACATAATGAACATTCAACATGCATTGTTTTACCAAAATATTTCCCTTTAAAAAGCAAGCAATTAGCAAGCAAAACAGGTGTTTGCGGAGGATATTTGAAAATATAATTTACTTGCTCTGTTTTGTCCGCATTCCAGCATTTTCAGCTCCCCAAGTCACTAAGTTTTAAATTTAAAGATTGCTGACAACCTGACACAGACGCTTTCTACAGATACCCTTGCGGTACTAAAAAAATAAACCACACAAAAAGGAAAGCACAAATTTGAATGAAGGCTTTCTTCTTCTCTTTTTTTAAAAACATCTTTTCACAGAATTATCATAGATATTTTCTTCAATGGGAGGAGAAGAAAGATGTACAAAGAAGGGTTGTCTTTTAGAGGTTTACCTTTTAGAGGTTTAAACTAAGGTATCTCAGACAGATCTGACTGACGTGTAGAAGTGGAAATTCTCAAATTCTTGCTTTATTTATTTAAATGAGGTTGGGCTGGTGCTCAACGGTTTCAGATGTTTCCGACTTGGAGGATTATCATGAAGGGTGCAGATAGTCCCCTCACAGCAGCTACCGCACAACTCTGCTCTTGGTAGCAGTGCTCTTTTTTTTTTTAACAGATCACTTGGTATAAAAGGAGAGCTAAGAGGAATCTGGACATGTTCTAAACACATGGAAAGAAAGACAGCGCTTGAGTACCCCGATGCTTAAATCTTGTGACATAAAGCAGGCAGCAGTACCGTAATTTCAAAAAAAATGTTATGATCTTAAAATATAGTACAGTCATGCATGTTAATTGGACACAGTATAGAAAACCTATGCAGCAGATAGTCTCTGCAATCATACCGCAAGATCTGGCTTACCAGAACTGATGAAGACTCTACGGAAGTTACTCTGACCCGAAGCGAATCGCAGAGATCTTTGATCCACGGCCAGAGGAAAATCCACAAAAACAATCATTAAATGCATCACCATTCGTCTCAGGAAATACCTGCAAAATAAAAGATAACTTAGAATTTCTGGACCTGGCAATGAATGAACAAAGCAAGGGTTGCAGACAAAAGGGTGAGGTGTGTACCACGTGGGGAGCAGGCACAACGCGCCCTTCTAATGTTGGGAATCATGGAACAGTAGTACAAGATCAAAGGAAGAGGTAGAAGAAACAGTCAAGATGGCAGAGGGTACGGAAACCCGAATAAGTGCCTTACCATGCTGCAAATCGCTATTTATTCTCTCTCTCCATCTGTCGGTCTATTACTGGACTAATGAGATACTGGGGCAATTAAAGCCTACCACGACCTTGTTCTGGATTTAAGCCTGATTTTTAGGAACTGTGTAGCAAATGGATGACCAGCTGGTCTGACTACTCACAATTCACATTCCCCTCTGTAGTGTTGGCTATCCCTACTAGATTTGCAGTACTTTTGTCGCTCTTCCTTTCTGTTTATTTTGCATCCCTTTGATAGCTCAGGCTGCTAGGTTTAATTTGCCAACTACGGATTGTCCGAGTCTATCAACTCATTCCAAAAGTCAGCAACTCAGTTAGCTATCTCTGCTACTACCACGTGAGACTGCACAGCGATGCCTGGGGAAGGCACAGAAGGTGACTAGCCAGTGCTGTAGAAAGATGTGGAACACAAAGACAACTCGCCAAGCCACAGATACGCATGACTTTATGCCAAATGTGACTCGATGATCACCACAGCAACACACAGATGTCAAATGAAGGTCTGCTTAACATGTTGGAACCGGTGGAATAATTTTATTTTAATGATGAATAGGCATTTGATGCTACTATTAATGTTTGCCTCCGAAGAAAATTCATGTGTCAAACTCAGCCTTGTGGTACTGTTATGAATTTTGTTGCACCTGAAAGGAAGAAGAGTACCAGTCCAATACAAAGCCACGAGGTATTGCCAATGTGATTTGCAAAATTATATCATGCCTAAAAAGAAATAAAAAACAACAACTAATCATCATCAAGGTAGTTACGCCGATTCTGTTCTGCTTAGCGCTATTCTTGGAACTCCACGCCGGTGTCTACACCTTTCTATTCAATCTGATCATGTAATGTGCTTGCGTACATCCTTAAAGCCTCTTCTAGTTGACATTTGGTAGCATAACTTACAAACACATTGTCAATTCAAAAAGAATGAAGAAATACAGAAAAAAAGAGTTCTTAAACTTTTCAGGTAGTTTTCAAATGCTGTGTTTGGCAGTCCTTTTCTGTACGTGTCGCAGGCATCTCCTCAGATCTGTATTATGTAGATTGCTCTAAAAGTAATGCTTCCTATTTATTTCCATGGAAACAACAGCACATACAAAGAGCACAATAACATTGTTTGTTAGAGCACGTTTTCAGCTACAAAAGGCTATTTTTCAACATCAGAACTATATGATGATACTAGCATTACTATGCATTTGCACAGCACTTATAAAAATCTACATGGGCATCCAGAACACGACTCTTTCGTATTGCTGTTGCCACTGCTGAAACATACCACCCACCACCTCATTGTGCTCACATTCACCGTTTGATCTCCATGAACACTCAACAAGAGTCAGTGAATGTCAGTGAGTGCCATTTTTTCCACACAGAGGAATTCAGTGACACACATCTGCTTCATACACACTTCCGTGTCAGATGCCATTCGGCCAGTCTGCCCCTCTGCTGTCATATGTCTCACGGCAACAAAATGTAACGGAACACTGGTGGCAAGGTTCAAGCTCTACTACCATACCACCAACATCCACCCCTTATATTGTGGGCGTACATATAAAATAGGAGGCAGTACTTTCAGAGCAGCCCTCATATAAATAAAACACTGTGGAAGCACGTAGGTTTCTGCTACGAGAAAATTCTGAAATTACAAAGCTACATTAAAAAAAATGAACGCTTTCACATCATGCTACTCCAGAACTGAAATTTGGCATTAGTTAAAAATTAACTGCAAATTCACCATAAACAGCATATGATTCATTAGCTTTTCTTCATGAAAGATGATACAGACTATAATTAAGGCTACTTAATGTGTCAGATTCTGATACCTATAATCAGAAGCTCAATGCTTTGACCACTCTTAGTATCACTAATCACTTTATGAGCCTGTCCTGAAGAGTTTGCTGTCTAGACCAAGATGGAATAACCTGAGAGAACATCACGTTCTCAGGAACAAAAACCCTCAAGATCAAATGGTGACCACCCAACCAAAAATCTGAGCTTCCTATTAGATGCTTGGGTCCTAATTCAACATTATATTGTGTTGAAGGTTCGATTCAAATTAAAGCATTACAGCACCTAAGTTAGGAATGTGTCCCCAGGTTTTTTTGAATAAAGCTAGACAGTTAAAAGAAGCAAGATGCTGCGGAAGATTTTGGCAATTTGTTTCAAGAATACTAGGCCAAAGTGGGCTTCTGAATGTGTTCACACATTCACACACATGTCATCTGGATTTCTAAAATAAAGCTTCCTAAGTTGTTCTCTTCCTTAGTTGTTATGTAGATTGAAGTGCAACTGAGCAAAAGAAACACAAGTAGTTAATTTGAATATTGACTATACAATTAATATATATAGATGTAAATAAAAATCTATACCAATTGACTATAATATATTTGGAAGTCTATATAAAATTGAAAACAATTTTCCATCATTTGTGCGAACAACATTCCTTCAAGCCAATTAGAGTGCAGGGACAGAACAGGCTTGTGATTCCGGTGAGTTAGCGAATCATCTTCTGAAAAGTCGTGTACGACAAAAGTCAGTGTAGTGTGATCCATGACATTTCAGGAGGTGCTCTTCAGCCTCCCTTACAAAGAAGAGTTCTGTCGGTCTCGCTAGCACTTCTTTCTTAGACTCTATGCGTGAAGAAAAAGCATACATTTTTTTACTTACCTTGGGCCAATCACTTGGGTCCGAGGGCAAGAATAAATATAAAGTGACTTTAAATAATCCCAATCGTTACAGTAGAAATCTAACGCAGTCACAAAAAAAAAAAAAAAGGCAATATTTTAATATAATGTTTTGTGTAAGTGATGTGCATATTGTATGTTAATATAGACATTATTTTATAAAGTATGTATGTATTTTCATGTGCAAACATCAAACGTATATATTTGTGTGTGGATACGCGAACATATACACACATACCATAGTCAATTTAAAGAAAAGGAGATGCTATAGTGTCTTAGTGTCACAGATAGCGAAGGTATCAGCCAGATGTTAAAACTCAAAAGCATCAAACAACGGCGATCATTACAGTCTTCAATCACCCCATTTAAAATTTACAATAAGCTAAGCAGAAAACCGTTATCTCTACCTTCAGTACAAAGTTTTCCACAGGCTGCAAACAGTTTTGCAAAGGAGTGACTCACCATCTGTTCTGACTTCAGAACCCTTTTCCACGAGACTTCCAGGAAGGGAAACAAGCCATTGATGAGACCCGGGAATATAAGGACACCGTCAGTTAGTATCATAGTAAGATTAAAATCCCGGAGGGCTCTCATCAAAACCAAGACAGAAAAAAACAGAAAAGACATTATAATAACAAACCATAACACCAGGCATAAAATTAACAAACATTATGAATTAATCATACTTAGACAATTACGATCCATATGGCTAGTTAAATTCAATCTGCTACCTGTAGTGACATATTCTGGATACTGTATATTCAGTGCCAGTGTATTTCTCCCAGGATGTAATTACTTAATTTTGTGAATGAGAAAATGATGTGTAAAAGCCAATGTTTCCATGGATTCAATGCCCCAAGTCAGATAAAATGCACGATTGCTTGTCAAATCTCATGACATTTTTTAACTCTATTTCATCACATTTACATTACCTTTAGATGTGTATAAACATTAATTTCACATTCACGCTCACTACATACACGTTAATAGGCAAAATCAATTGGGTTCAAAGCTGAGTTTTCTACAAACAAGATCCTTAAAATTGAGATGCCCATGAACGGCAGGTGATTGATGAAATCAGTAATTCTCATGAAATTTTTACATCGCTTGAAGCATACACGTTTGGACCCTGAGAATCACCACCACCAGCTTTCCATTTCACTTGCATTTCAATCTCTCAAAGAAGCTGGCCTTGAGATTCTGGTTCAGTCCCCTTCTTTGTCAACACGTGACGTATCTTATCAAGGAACGCTATACATTCTGAAACTCTGGATGTTGAGACCTCCACAAAAAAAGACCAAGTCAGCATCCTAGTATCTTAGCCTTACACAAACTCTAAGGAATTTCAAGATAAAGCTTTGCCTTTTGAGTTCCCAACTTCTTTCCTAGAACATCTGAAAGATTCTCCTTAAATGACTTACATTCAACATAAGTAAATTAGCTGGGTAACAAAACAATATAGTTCATCACTTTGCCTTGAGCAGACTTAAACAAAAAAGTCAGGAACATTATACATAACAACGCAGATAGGCTGCACTGAAAGTAACGCCTCCTTTTTATTTCTACGGAACCTAACAGATACAAAGAGCTCAATAACACTATTTGATAGAGCAAATTCTCAGTTACAAAAAAAATATTTTTCAATGTTGTCATCGCCAGTACCTACATATTTTCACCAGCAACGAACAAGGTGTTTTTACATGAGAAAAAAAAAAATCCAGTAGGTACCTTAGAACTCTCTCTGACGCTTTTTCCATCTAGTTATTCAGACTGGGGCACCAGGATGAGGAAATACAATACTCACGAAGGTAATTTGCCTACCGGAGGTTTGGTTTTGAAGAGGGGCGGACATCACCTTTCACTTACGTCATAATGACATAACAAAGAAAAAAATGATAATACGTCACATTTCTGGTCATTTGCGGCTGCTTGAATACTGAACAATCAAGTGCTTGTTTGGGGTTGCTTTTATTGGCACTCAACTAAAATGTTATATGATTATTAAAAATTAGGATCCATTGACCACAGTGACCGACTGACGATCAAAAGGAAACATTTCATAAACAGTGAGTATTTAGGAGGGCATGAATAGGTTGAGACAATGACATACTCGTAGGTCAAGAAATTAACATCTATTCTTTCTTATTTAAATATTCACAAAGCATTTCCAAAACTCAGCACGTGTACATAAGCTCCAGATTTATTTCAATCCTTTCATTTCAGGGACACAATTGCAACTGAGACATTTAAATACTCTGAGACCCTGGACATAGTGATCCAAGTTACTTAGCACCTACAAACAAAAGCGCAAAAGAAAGAAAGCAATTAAAGCAGGCACTACTCATCCGCAGCATTTTGTACGGTAAGACTGATGCAATGAGATACAAGATAAGTTATACACAAAGCATTTCTATCTGTTTTTCCAGTGGACAGACAGAAAGAAACGGAACATTTTCACTTTCTTGATCCTTGACTGAAGGACATTATTTAGAAAATATGTACTTTTCCTTGAGTCCATAATCTCATTTATCTTCATTATTTCTGACTCTTGACGCCTTCTACATTCCAGAGAGGACAGTTAGTCTCCCTCAAAGACAGACTGATGTGCCCCGAATATGCTTAAAATCTATCCTTTGCTGTCACGAGCTCGCTAATCCCTGAGACAAGACAGAAGGCTTTAGAGCACAGACAGAGCCTTCTCAGTGGCTAAGCGCATAGACTTGGCCCTGATGACTATAAGCAGTAAATGCCACCCTCACTTAATAATATATATTTCATTAAAGAAAGCAAAGGACAGTCAAGAGTGATTACGAATGCACATTTTGAACAGCTGAAACCACCCAGTTTTCAGCCACATCGCTTATAATACCTCGTGAGGAGTGCTATACTCACCATGGAATCCTGTGCTTGTCATGTCTTATAGCTTAATTAAAATAATGTAATCCAAAACCTCGCGGAACAAATGTTGACTGAAAAAATTATGCTAATCTTACATGTATCTACTATTCAAATATTACTTTGAGCAGAATAAGTTGACTAATGTGTTAATAAAATGAAACATACCCAACTATCTTGTCAAACGCTATTTTTGTCTCAGCATTTACATACGTTTGCCATGAAGGGGGGGTACATTCTGAGTAAAAGCGATAAACGCTGTTATGATTAAACACGTCTGACATGATGTTCTCATCTGAGCGTTAAGCAATGCCACATGCATAGGAAACTCACAGTCATGCAGTCACAGGGCCAGCGGCCTCATGTCAAAATCAGACTTACAGTGAGCAAGGCAGCTTGAATTAGTCAGGAGATGCATTAATTTTATTTGCTCAGAATTTGGCCCTGAGCACCCAGGTGAAAACTGTGGCACAAAGCTCGAACCAAACGCGGTCCAGTAGCATTCAACACTGCATTTCACAGAGATCAGAAGAAATTTGGCACGGAACAGAGAAAATTGTGAACAGAGTCTTTTCACTCTTCACAGCTAGTGTCAGGAAACAGGAGGGACCCAGTCCCCTTACACAAACAGACATGCTTGACTCTGTGCCAGGAAGGATTTTAAAAGTATTGCGCTTATAAAAATTGATAGCTAGGGAAAAGGGGAAGAACAGAAAAACTAGTAAGGAGGGGGACCAGAGAAGTGGTGCCATTTGTCCCTGTGGAAAAGGCCAGGTAAACCTATATAATTATGCACCCCAGCTTTCTTAGAAAGGACAGGTCTTTTAGCAGCCTTCTTTCGTCTACTCTCTGAAGGCGCTGGAAAGAGATAATCAAGACCTGAGCTCATGCAGGAGTGTACACTAATGACTTGTCTGCTTTCTCTCTTACTGCTGCTGGCATTCAAGTACAATGCCAAGAGTATTTCTCACATTCTTGCTCCTGAATATGCTGGGAATCTTCTATAATCCATTTCTAATGGATAGAGCCCTGCCCCCCAAATTCTTTAGTATGCTTGTTTAAAAGCAGCATTAGCAGAGAGAGTTTAAATTTTTCCTCCAGCACCCATTTAGATACAATACAATGTGCAGAGACGTTAACTTTCTCATACGTCGTCTTGAATTTGCAACTCTTCTAATGTCAACATTATCTCACACAAGTCTGAAATCATCACTGTATGAGCTCTACAGGGTGGAACGGAAACCTGGATGTATGAGACAGGGCTGTACTGCTGCCATTCTGTTGTAGATTACGAGAATTCATGCCTGATCCATAAATCAATCAAAAGCATCAATGGCTCAATGACAACATCATATCAAT
This sequence comes from Gallus gallus, assembly GCF_016699485.2. NCBI lineage: Eukaryota > Metazoa > Chordata > Aves > Galliformes > Phasianidae > Gallus > Gallus gallus. The sequence continues at coordinate 16,800,280 of NC_052538.1, read as the reverse complement.
TAAGAAGACATCAGTGAGCGATAGGGATGTTTTATAGTTATCTTTGTACTTTGACATCCTCAGACTTAAAAACGTACAGGAAACAAATTATTAATACTAGCAATAAAAGAGAAGATTCGGGAAACCTCATTAGTAGTTCACAGATCAATAGACATTTTCTCGCCTTAGATTAAAAGACCATAAATGTCTTAGAATTTGATAAGCACCAAAGACTGTTTTTATACTAAGCCATTTTTCGAAAAAGATCTTCATGTGTTTTTCTAGAATAATGATACAACAAAAAGAGAAAGGGACTAAATTCTGAAAACAGCACATACAGACAAGAACATTTGTGGTAAATCTGTCTTAGAAAAGAGGAAAAATCCTCTAACTCTCTAATAAAAGAGTAATGCTTTAATACTATATGCCATCTTTTACCTAATACCATTTGTATATATTCATATATATACACGCACACACACATACGTATATATATCTCAGACAATCCAAATATTTGAGATAGAGAATAAACTTTCCAGATTACTTTCTTTTAAAGTACAGAAAAATTCTGCCTCTCCCACATATTATCACAAGCCTCAAATTCTTAATGCTGTTAGATGCTTTACAGATGCAATCTGTTTCACAGTGGAACTTGCCATTAAACCTTATTGTCCGTCCTACTTATCTCAAGTCTTTCTTTCAAAATGCCCTCAAGTCAGTCTCTTCATCTTCAGGTCTAGCTTCTACTTTTTACTATAGTTTACATCTATACCTAACTCTGTAAGTCAGGAAGAAAAGGGGTGTTGGGGGAGGAGGAGGGGAAGTGTGCTGTTGTTATTATTCTTTTTTTAATACCCATTAAGGTAGATTTTTTGTCTTCCCTAAATTTACTGCTATGAAATTCTGCCATTTTCAATTCAATAATTACACCCCAAAAATCAGAAGGTGGCTATTGTGCCAGAGGATAACATAAAAGTAAGCCTGAAAAATAATTATTTCTCATCTACCTTTCTTCCTTGACAAAATACCATCCTAGATTATCTTAAATTGCAGTAACAGAAAAGCATATCCACAGAAATGCAACTGAGTTCATAAAAGCATCCTTATACTCCAATTTGGCACAAACCCACCTACATTCTTCAGACTGGTCATTACAGAAGGGAAAAAGACCCCACTGCAGTGAAGAAGGCCAAGAATACCAACATAGTTTGTTGCTTTGGGGTCGTTCTTTTTTTGTTTGTTTGTTTGTTTTTAGTTTTCTAAACATATTTCATTTTGACTCACAGAGATTTCAGAAGATGTTACAGGTACTTTTTGCTGCTACATATGTCATAAGGATAAGCTTGTTAGCAGAAAAACTCTTATGGCACATCTCATCTTTTCAGACAAAGAGAGCAAAGAGAAGTCTTACTTGACAAAGGTGACAAAGAGAATCTTACTTATTGACTACGAGGTGGCAAATGAGCAGCGTACCATTTCCTAGAGTACTCTCAGGTTGATGTATTTTCCTGGGGAAAAAAAAAAAAAAAGATGACTTCATTGTGCCCTTTAAGGAAACATGCTCTTCTACAGAATGATTTGAGAGATTTGGAAGTAGTCTGCCTTTAGGAGGATGGCTAGTCCCCAGAAATCCAAACAAGCATATGTGATGCCCAATGCATCATAAAGACCGAGGCACAACCTCATGTATCAGACATCAGGTAACTTCACACACTGCCAGCAGGAGCATAGAATTACACAACAGCTGAGTCTGCATGGAACTCTGAAGATCATCTAGTTCAAACACCCGGCTTAAAGTGGATCAACTAGAACAGTTTGTTCAGGACAAGAGCCGGTCAGGTTTGGAGTATCTCCAAAGACTGGGACTTCACAACCTTTCTGGTCAACTTGTTCCACTGTTTGACTTCTGTGACTGTAAATAAATTAGTTTTTATCTTAATTTCTTGCGTTTGAGTGGGGTTTCCTTTATTTCAATTTGCGCCCATTGCCTTTCCTTCTATCACTTGGTACCACTGAGGAGAGTCTTGCTCCATCTTCTTTACTCTCTTCCAATAAGTATTTATACACACAGAAAATATGTGCCCTGAGTCTTCTCTTCTCATGGCCGAACGGTTCCAGCTCTCTCAGCCTCTCATCATATGTTAGATGCTCCAAGCCCTTAACTATCTGTGGCCCTTCAATGAGATTGCTCCAGCACGTCGATGTCTGTCGCGTGCTCGTGAGCTGAGAACAAGAACCTGGTCTTACTGCCTCCCTCTCACTTCATTTATTGGTGTCTTACGCCTCCTGCATACTTGTAGTGCCATACGCTTTACTTCACAATAAAATAATTCACTCTTTATATCTGACCACAGGTTCTCTGCTTAAGCTACATCTGCATTATTATTTAATGGATGGGAGACTTTGTCTATCACAAATTATGACAGCTATTTTTCATCTTCTGGGGGAAAAAAAAACACAAAATAGTCCAGGTTGTGCAATTTTGTTTGAAAATTCTAGAAATTAAAAACAGTAGAACGTGGTAAATCATCATCTGTCAAAGTAGTTCCAATGTTGTAATGACTTATATCAAGCCCAATGAAACAAGGCCATTAATTATTACACTGCCTTAGATACTGAAGTGATACAACTCCCTTCTTACAGTAATGCAACATACATTATCTCATCACTAACAGCAGATATATAAATTAAGAGTATACAATTAATCAATCAGACAATTCCTGAATTAATTATGTACAGAAAAATCAGCAGACGGGGCAGGGCTGTATATAACACCACATTCCCCTTTTTGTTAACAATCAATTTTCTATGCTTCTGACTGATTTTAAATTCAAAACTAAGAATGTGATCGCTCTGGGACAACTTCAGTGATGAATTTTATCAACATTCTGTTGCCTGAATTGTTTGTATTTATATAAGGAAGTACTCCTGTACCCTTTAGTTTCATTTACCGTGGGTATTATGGTGCTTTCCTTTGATGTGTCCCACTTGCCCAGCATGTTTCAATATACTGTATGTTACAGATGTAGCTTCACCGCATAGCACTATCTAAATACCTCTGAAAATCCTCAGGAGCCTATTCTGTGACCGCACGCTACATTTGCAGCGGCTCTAGGTAGGTCATAAACTCATAAGGAATATCAGTTCTCATGTTTCATGATATAGATTGTATGCCTTCGGGATGCCGCAATGGGACTCCACAGTCACCATCAGCGACCAATGACAAAATTTTCCACAACTGGACAAGTGCTACTCTGTATGTAAACTTTTTAACTTCCTCTAAGCGTTCATGTCCAGAACACCGAAGACAGAAGAGTGTCCTTTTCTTCTGACCTATAGCCTGTTCTGAATCAGTATTTCCCTTCTTTTCACATCACTGCTTTGATAACTATTCCATGACTCTCTCATGAGTTGCTGGTTCTAGGACAGAATTAGTGCCATACCTATAGCTCGATAATCAACAGAATCTCAGTTAAACAGGCCTTCTGCATATGATATAAATTATTGTTAATTAAGGAATTTGAAACCGTTGCCACTGACGTCCTGACAATGAAATAGAACGCAGAAAAATGATATTTAGCATTTTTAATATCGGGGATCAGGCTACCAGCAGATAAAAGAGCCCACTTGAGCTGATGTTGGCGCTGCGTTGATGCACTCTCACGTTCAAACTTGCACATGGAGGTTTGACAGACTTGCTTTTCAGGTGCACCTATTCTAAACTGATGTAAAGCTTCAGGTATGTAGGATATTACTATATTGTTGACCTCAGCAGCACTTGTCTGTCTCTGCAGTAGAGAACACAATACTCCTCTTCTGTAAAACAATGGTCAGCGGCATAAAGTCAGGGACACTACCTGTATGCTAGCCAGATAAGCTTCAGCAGAAAAGGTTGCTCTCTGTGTTTCTTTGTCGCATTAGATTCTGAATTCTAGGCTTACTGTTAAATTATTAACCAGTTACTGCTAAGGGAAATCTGGCTGTCAACAACATTTCATTTTAAAAACATTACACTTGAAAATTGTATGAAGATTTCGTAGTACTATGTCTCGTGCAAAAAGTACTAATATTTCAATGCTAAGTGGCCGCAGGTTGCAATACTGACATTTTTTTTTTTCCTTTTTTTGTTGTAAGCAATTCACTAGTTACCATCAAGATTGTCAGATTTTCATACAGTGTTAGCCAAATACATTACTTAGTAGCCTATCTTTTCATAATGGCTGAAAGCATTGTTATCAGAGATCACTCTCTATTCTTGGTAATTTCTGTTTTCACATTTTCATTCACAGTAGTGGTGAGAAAAGGTATGTGGTTCATCCTATGTTCAGAAACATATACTATCTTTTCCATATGCATTCCAAATGACTGACTTTCACAATTTAAAAATGCTGATGAGGCAAGTACTACAATGGATTCGCTGCAGCTACATACCTCTTGTCTAGCATGGATCAAGACTGGAATACTTAGAACAAAATGCAACCTACCAATATAGACTGAAGACTGTATACAGGTCAAAAACTAATTCTCATACTCATTTGTACTGTAAAGCAGAATATTAAAAAAAAAAAAAAGCCCGCCCTCTTTTTTTTTTATTCTTAATAAAGTCAAACTCATTGTTCATCTGACAAAATTACTGTAATTTTACATGCCTTAAGTAGGACAAAAAAGCAAAATCGCTGAAAATACAACTACAGTAAAAGAGAAAAAGTGATCTTATGAAACAGCTGGATGTAGCCACATACACTGTCATCTCTCTTCGGTGTTTGCAATTCCCTTGATCTCAAGTCTGGCAATAGCAGGGTCTTCGACCATAATCTAGCTGTAGCATGACTGCTCATAGAGACAGGAACTGTAACCACCAGTGGGAACATTCTGCTTCTAACAGTCTGGACTGGCTCTTGATCTGGTATGTCTATCATAATGTCAGATATTTTCCTACCCGTAGTTAAAAAAAAAAAAAAAAAGCCTTAAATTACTAGCAGCTTTACATTTCCACTCAGATGAACCAAGTACAAGTGTTAAGTAGCAGCTTGTTACCCATCTGCTCCTTTTAGGTGTTGCTTACACCCCTAAGTATAAGCACGGCCAGCTTGTACCAGGTGATTTATGAAAACCAAAGGACACTAGCTAATACCCAGCCCTTCAGACATTCATACCTGTGTGTTATTCTATCCATACATTTTCTTCCTTGCCTTCTCCTGACCAGAGACTTCAATAAAATACTGAAGTATTTTCAGGTCCAGTCTAGGGACTCTAGAAGGGTAAAAAAATAATTGACTCATTCAGAGTTGTGTCTGTTACAGAAAGCACAGCATTTGAATAATGAAAATATCTGCCTATTATGGTCATCTTCAACAGAATTTTAGATCAGAAGCAACTTGCAAGAGAAGAAGGCCTCTTTAATGAGTCTGGAATAGCACTCCATCTCAAAAGACAGGATTATAGAGGACGGTGCGCTAACAGCCTGATTTTATGACTTCACTGTCAAAGGATATCAATCACATATTTCCTGAATGCTACACTCCTTGGCTTCACATAGCTTTTCTTACATTGCATAAAGAAAATCAAGAGAAATGAGAAAATTCTAATCTTCCCTACGTATACAGCACATGGATTCTGTGTGCTCCTTTCTCACTCTGTTAGTTGTTTATCTAGAGAAATATGACAAAAAAAAAAACAACTACTGAGGTGTCAGCCACTACGACAACAAACAATTTATTGAAGTGCCACAGCCTATGCTTTTCTATGACTTGTTACCTTCAATGGTAAATTTGGAGTAACAACTACAATTGCAAATGTGCCAGTAGTAAGCAGTAAAAGAACTGACACACAGTTCATTGTCTTTGGAATTATTCTGATAATTATTCTCCACACAAGCAAAGTCAACATTTCAGAATTTCTGCAGAACACTGCTTTTATCACCTAAAAAATTATGACCTCAGCCAAAGCAACATATTGTATACGCCCTTGGAGAATCCTAGCACTTAACTGAAACTAATGCTTCTGAAAGTTCCACCTACAAAGAGAAAAACATTAAAACAGTAATAACTACTGAACAACAAAGCATCACGAGGACATCTTCGATCATCTGGCTCAGCAACAAACGTGACAACTTCCTGAGGAAGACTGCTACACGCTCGTAGTTTGAGCCCAAACAAAAATAGATGGTTTTCGCAGAGAAATGGTAAACTACTCTGGTTAAATTTGTACGGTTTTTATTTTCTTCCCTTAAGTGGCTGTTTCCCAGAGCTAGATGTGTAAGACTGAGCATATCCTAGAACATGCCTAGTCGTGCAGTCTATCAAATCTCCAACAAGAGAAGACTGAAAATAAAACAACAAAGAAAAGAAAAAACATAACTTTATGCCTTGATGGCTCTCCATCCACTTGGAGACCTGGGCACTCCTTTAAAAATATCTTTTCCCCTCTCCACTTCAGTGGGAGGACGTTGCTTCGTATCACCTGATGAAGTAGGCCAGCTATCAAAAGTCAGGGCTCCTTGTTTTGATCTGCTTTCAAGTCCTGACTTCCAGATAGACGAGAACACATTCTGAATCATGTTTCCTTCAGTAATTAAGGCTGATAGTGTTATTTAGTAAAGGCAAGGTGACCCAGATAAATTACCATGAAGATATTTTTGTTTGATTACGCTGGGAGAGCCTCTTAAGTCACAAGATGGAACCTATGATCATGCTTCTGATTTTCTCATTGCAGCTAGTCCACACGTAGCCCCACCTTCTTAAATGGCATGAGGAGGAGCAGAGATCAAAGTTCTACACAGATTAAATCTCATACTGGCAGTTCTCCCCTGTATTTTACAGTTGATCCGAGAGTTCCTTTCAAGATCCACAAAAGAGCAGTCAATATCACAAACAGAATTTTAAAAATATTTCACATGTATGTAAAATGAAGATATCTTAAGTGTAATCTGATCTTGTATTTAATTGTCATCATTAAACATGAACCACAGCTAGAGAAGGGAGGGCAGAAATGGGCTTGGCAAGGACAGTATCGTTTTGTGTTTCAGAAGATAATTCCCACCCTGCGTACACATTTGATCCTTGTACAGAACTAGATATTTTCACAATTCCATCTGTAATCCTTTTTCTCCATTTTCCAACAGCAAAACCATCTTACCCGGGAAAATCACGTGCCAGCATTTCCTCCAAATTTAAGTATGAACTTCTCTTTTCTTACCATATGTGAAAGCTTCTACAGAATTCTCACTGGTTTCCCTGTTTTTAAAGCCATTATTTTGCCCTACTGAGCTTTTCCTGCCTCGGTCAAGGCCGACTTCTTCAGTTTCTTCTCACTGATATTTTTCACCTGCTTGAACAAATCCCTTCTGCTATTTATCAATCTGCGTTCTTTCATCTCGCACGCTAGCAGACACCAGTGGTCTCCTTGCTAGCTCTAAATCTCCCAGGCTCATTAGTCCTCTTCTCCGCCCTTGATCTTCATCTCCTTCACCTTTGTGATTGTCTTCCACACGCTTTCTGATATCTGTGACTTTCCAGAAACCTTTTCCTTTAGCACTGCAGTACTTCTGCTTTCTTCCGTGACCATCTCCACATGATCCTCTAACCCTGCAGTATTTCTTGTTATTGCTGTAAACTGCTCACCTTGTAGTTTGCTTGCAGGTCTGCCAACCCTCGGCTTCTGAGGGATCGGGCTATTTCCTTTGTTATTTCCTGACCAAGATGTTCCATCTTTCTGCCTTCCTCTCTATGCATCAGTCATCCTACTTTGTTCTTGTACACCTCTCCAACACATAGATCCCAGAGCTTTACTAAGATATAATTGTTCGTGTCTTTCCCTTGCCATTTGGTGAAATCAAAGTGACCAAACTTCCACATATTTTCTCATCAACTGTTTTTATCAAGTGCAAGGGAGCTATTGTTTTACTTATTTCCAAATTATGAAATGATATTTAGAGAGTGATAGCACTGTATTAGGCTGCCTCCTCTAATAAGCAAGAGGACAAGCACTTAAAAAAATATTACCCACTGCTGTTTCCTGTTCAAGCTCACCAGAAGTTTCTCATAGATAATGAGGAACAAAACTTGTTTCTTCCTGTTCGTGTTTTTAGTGTTGCAGCTGTTTGGAAGGTCATTCCTACTGCTACGGAGAACAGATCTCACTGTAAAGTTTGGACACGGACTTATTTGCTATACACACAGTAGTGGTGCATTTGGTGCAGCATTGCCCGTTCCGTATTTGAAGCAAATTTGAATTCTGAACTCCGGGGTAAGGGAATGAATTAATGTCCATGCCTGCTCAATACCTTGACCTCTAGCAACAAGGCTTCTGACCAACAACCACTTGACTGCACCCCCAGTTACTCAAATTGCTTTTTAATTCTGTAGCAGGACTACAGTAGTTTATAAAACAAACTCTAACCTGATAATATTAACGCAATGAAAGCACTAACAAGACACAGTAATTTCACGTTTCCCGATAAAACAACTTCTGCTGAGCCACACGAAGTCACATAAAATAATACATACAACCATTCTCAGAAAACATCTTCCACCATCTACAGAAGTCAACTAGAGACCATTCATCGATTTGGAGTAGGTCCTAATTAGTTGGGAACAGCATGTGCTTGCTCCAGCACTCGGGGGATGAAACGGTTTGTTAGCAGAGCACATTGTTTTGATTAGTGGTCTAATGAACTAACGCCTCAAATTAACAGGAAATGCAGCATCTGGTCAGCATTTCATTGCTTCCTTAGGCCTCACTTGCACCTTAGTACCCCCTCCGACTCTCCTATACGGTACCCCAGTACACAAGAACATTGAGGGAAGCAGTTACTATAAAGAAAAAAAGAGATTAATATTTTAATTACAAGTGAAAAGAAATAAGGGGTTGCTGAGTTCACTCATCATTCATTCATGAACCTACTTGTATCCAGCAGTACTTTCCATTGACATTTACATGCTAGACTATATAGAGATGGTTGGCTCTGAGCAAATAATTTCACTAGTTTCCAACATTCCTCCTGCTCTGATCCCTACCCAAAATTATTCTAATTTATAGCGGTTCCATATTTCCACACAGCTTGTCAGTTTGATTATTTAAGTACTTATTCAGTGTACTAAGGACCATAATCACCCCTTTAAAAACATGAAGCTCTCTATAAGGCCTCCAACATCTGAAATACATAAGGATCATCACCATCATAATAGCACGGCAGCTGTGCTTCCTGTAAGCCAGAAAAGTTGGTCCTATATACAACAGACACACCTCAGCTACTGTGTGCCATCTGCCTAGTTAGCGGTTAGACAGTCACAGCAGATAGAAACAGCTGCTCCTGACAATGTGAAAAACATCAGTACTTCCTTAAAGGCTTTGGCAATGTGGATAAACAATTTCAGTGAAAAGAATATTTTAAATTGCTGCAAATTTTCGATGCAACTGCTATTATGCATCACACCACAACAACGTGATTACGCTCAGCAGAATGGATTTTGTTCTGCAACTGTAAGAGGTTGTTTCTGTTGTGTTTTTTTTTTTTTTTTTCAAAACACATTTTTGCAGAATATCAATTAACGAGGCACAGAAACCATTGTCCTGGATAAGGAGGTTTCATGCTTTTTTTTCCCCTCTTTCATTATTTCAAGTAAACCGATTTTTAGCTTTTTCCCTTTTTTATTGTGGACTACATCCTGTGCTCTTTTATTTAGGTTATTTACATGAAGACTGGATTTCTGTCAATGCCATTTTTCCTGGTCTACAGCAAAATTATTATTTATAATAAAGCAAAGCATTGTTACACTGAACTCCTTACCATCATGGGGAAGGGAGGGTGTTTGGAAACAGAGGGAGGGTAATCCTTGCTTATAGCACCCCTGTGCCAAAGGGTGAATTTTGTTTGAGTAAACGACTCAAAATATAATAAATAGGACGATACACAACAGAGGATGGATGAATGGCTATGTGCTATGCAAACAATTCATATCAACATAGTTTTCTTCTTCCCCCTTGTTATTCCTCATTTAGAAATGGGAAAGCTCTAAGTGTCTTACTCTGGAATTAAACTGCCCATTCACACTGCAGGCTCTGTGCCCACTCTGGCTATCAGAGCTATCCCTTGCAGCTGGTTGCAGGCAGGAGGAATGGAACATAGAACAGTTATCACTTACCTGCCTAACCAAGCATACGGGGGCAGGCACTGTATGCTGTCTCTCACCACACCCTTCCTGAGCAGTCACAGTCTGAAGATGGAGGAGCAGATTATTATGAATAGGCCCCAGCAGTGTGGAAGTCAGGCAAGGAAGGAGTTAGCAGGACAGACTCCACCCTCAGAAATTAATAAGGAAATAAAACGTGTGCTTAAAAACAAACAACAACAAAAAAAAAACAAACAACAACAAAAAAAAACGCTGTCTGGAAACATAACACAATTGCTGTTTTATATTTTGTATGTATTAAACTTTCAAGCTATCTGTAACGAATGCGAGTTCTTGCATTAATTGCGAACGGATCGGTAATTGGAGGCAAATTAATGAGAAACCTGCTGTCACACTACAGCATACTTTTTTAATGGACGTCTTTAAACATTTGGACAAAATATCTACATATTTTTAAATGGTAGTTCTTTAACTGGTAAATGTAATTATCTGATTCTAAAGCAAAAAGTATAAAAGGACAAAAATGGATTGAATCAAAATACTCTGTCATTGCCACACATAAGCTACCAGAATATCTTTTCAACAATTGAAATTATTCTTTATTTTATGCTTTTAAAAATGCATTAGTGTAATTGCTCTGCAACAAATTACCTTCTGTGCTATAAGTGTGGCTACACCGTCCCTTGCATGTACATCAATTGTGCATACTGTCATGATGTTCTGATGATCACCAGGGGTGAGTTCCCCTAACAGCATGTTTATAAGGGCATTCACTTGAACAATCTGCAAAATAATTGTATTTCAGTGGAGATACTACACTCTGGGGGAAAAAAAACACTATTATATGTCAAGTGCTAAATGGAACGGTTATAGAACCGAGACATATTTATTGGCGCTTTTAATCAAAGCAAATAACTTCTGCAAACTAATAATGGTGTTGTTTTCTTACAATTTTAATTTGACTTTTTAATAACAAAAATATGCTTTTCAGCTGGTGCCTTGGTCCAAATCTCAGAACTCATAAATACTTGTCTCAAATTGCACTCGTACTGCATCCTCACAAGTATTCAAAAGCTACCGGGTATTTCAAGTAGCACATACGTACTTACAGATGCCAATTTCAAAATGGTCGCAATGCAAGTCATGTTTACTACAGGAAATGCAGGGAAAAACATTCTGTTTGAGGCCTCACACAATGCCTGCTTTATGTGAGAGGAACAGGAAATGCAAGTTAACCAAACCACCCAGTGGATCCCGGAACAGTCTCCTTCACCAGATTTCTATGATATTCATCATCCTGATGGAAGCAGTGACACTGAAAAGGTGTCCCACCGTGCCTACTTTCACAGCCCAGGAAGCCATTGGCAGTCACCATAGGTTAGTTTTATTCCAAGGCATCTAGATATCTTACTATAAAACCATAGAGATGCAATTTAAAGGCAAATCATTACACAATGTTATAAACATCACAGACTTTGTCTTGCTTCTGAAGATCAGTCTTGCCAAAAGTGCTTCCAAAAATCCCAAGACATGCAGACATAAAGCCAGTGCAGACTGGATGACTGCATTTCAGTGCCCTGGAGGCAGATCAACATATATTTTATTTCCAAGCTCTGCATCTGAGTTACAGTGGGAAATCCCTACCTTCTCAAACATACCACGATCTGCTGGTGCTTATCTGTTTTCTTCATTACCAGTACAGAGTAGCCTGTGAACGTCATAGAAATTTGCAGAGAGCAGGATGAGAATCACTGGGCTTAGGTATGCGTGTGTCAAATCATTCCTCCCTCCCTAAGCTCTGACAACAGCCAGATAATAGATTATGAACCTGAGAGACAGAATTCTATGTAAAATTGACCTGGATCATAACTCAGCCCCTCAAAGGAGAAAACAGCTATAGAACCACAAAAGGGATAAAATCCCTAAATTTTGCTTTTTCTCAGTACGCTCACCACACAGGCAACATGGCTCACACCCTTTGCAATGTGGGCTCAACCCTTTGCAGTGACTGGATTTATAGCCTACGCTCCCTACCAGTATGAAAAGAATGATTCTTGTTGCCCACATCCAAAGACACAGCAGTGGATCACTGTTCATATTACTCAGTGATTGCATATAATTTGGCATCAGTGAAACAATTGCAGCTCTGAAAAGGTTGAGCTCTGGGCTATTATGAAGTCTAAATTAACTTTCATCACTTGAGTGAATGATCCATTCATGCCAAGGTCAAAATCACTAGCTGAGCAGTATGGGAAAGATGACACTACAGCTTACGGACCTGCAGTTGTGTCTGGATAAGATTTTCATTATTTTCTCAGACAATTTGGATATTACTGAAAACGTTCAATTACCCATTTACTGTGAAAAATAAAAATATTTTGTGGAAAAAGTGTAAAATCCAAACTATCCATCTTTTTTCCCCTTCTTTTGCTACTTGGGATCAGGGAAAAGTCCGAGAGCGGCATGAGAGTGGGTGACTGAAGTTGCTGTGGCAGGAATCAAAGCCCAGGAGGAAAACGAGGAGAGGCTTTTGTTGGTTTCCTCTTGGAATCTCTTAAACTCAGCCCACAGATCAGGCACCTGAACACACTGGTGACAAAGGAGAATAGGGAAGAAAGGAGGCTAGTAGGTGCTTGAGAGAAATGGAGACTAAGGTCTCCCAAAAAGAACAAAGCTCTTTTTCTGGAGGAGGAAATTTATTCATTCTTGTTTCCTCTTCTATCCCCACTTTCAGCTGATCAAATACAAATCTACATATGATAAGATAATATGAAATGTTTTTTTTTTTTTTTTTTTTTTCCCTGAACAGTTATTAATAGTTAAAATAGAAAAGTTCTTGCAGAACTCTTTTTTTAATAGCCACCTGTAAAGGTCAAAACTTTAAATTTTCCATCAGCATTAATCTATGCATCGAGCCGCACTATCCTGAGTTAAGTTCTGATCTTGCATGGCTCTAGGCAGCCAGTGTTTCAGACTGCACATCACTGCAGTGTTGGAGCATCATTAATATTGGTGTCTGGCTGAACTGTAGGAAGACAACATGGTATGTCATGGATAATACAGACCTAGTGGCACAGGTCCCCTTGCGGTGGAGTGGGAAATAAAAATAAAACACTACACTTACATGCCTAGGTCCAGGAGTACCCACACGGGAGAGACAAAGAAAGAACGCATGCATGAACTGTGCTTTGTACAACCGGCAGACAGTCCTGGGATGGGCAACAAAGAGTCACATTTTCCCTCAAGCTCTCCCCCCCAGTGCTGCCTAACTGGCTCCAAACTCAGGACAGCTGGAACTTCTCCTATTAGAAACAATAGATAGTGTAGTCCAAAGGAGAATCTATGCTTGCTAAAATTATTTGCCTCGTATCTTTCCAATTCAATAGAACATCATGCAAGAAAACACATCACTCGATAATCGGACCTGTTCTTCACAAAGCATTGGTCTTTGAAAAGTATATATACGCCAGATTCTTATTCTCATCAAATTCAAGATCAGTAACATTTTCAAATAACGTCATCACTTTGCAAACTGTCAACAAACATGGAAGAAATCTAGAGTTAGAAAAACTTGCATTTAGCTGAGCACAGCAATTACAGAACACGATCATCTAGGATGAAAAGTTTCCCTGCTTTCAATGACTTCCCTTTGAAATGGTTTTCAGTTAGGTTATCACAGAGATGAAGCAGAACCACGGAACCCAGCTCCCAAAAGGACTGTTGAGTCTTTCTGATAAAGCGTGAGAAGAGAAAATTAGCAAAGCACTTCTAAGAAATCCTTTTAGAAATATTAGTTTTTATGTTAGAAATATCCTTAGAAATATCATAACCGTTACTAAATCAGGTTAATGACAAAATGAAATCAAAACCAAACAGGGTCAAGTCATTATTCTTTCTATACTGCAAGCTTCCTATAGAGCCAATGTCTAAACAGTCATCCAAATACAGGAAGAAAACTCTCTAACTCCAATCTTGCGTTAGAAAACAGCATTCCTTTATTCCTCACAATACGTACCAGGCAATTTGACAAATCAAACACGCTCTCTCAGACTTAAGGTTCTACATTTAAACAGTTAATGTATACATATGCAGTGCATTGGTGTACATATTCATTCTTTTCCAAGAATTCATTAATATATGCTAACGTCCCTCTGCGCACGCACAATTGCATCTAGGGTGGTTGTATGACCACATACTTTATCCCCATTTTTACATCATTAGCTTCATCACAAAGACTTTTGGCTGACCTTCAGGTGTTTTCCCCCATTTTGGCAAACTTCCATTGCTTGTTACACCATAATGAGCAACTTTGTATATTAGTGCACTCTAATCCAAAACAATATATGAGAAATCCAAGGAAGAAGTACTTGCACCTGGTGGATGCAAAGATAAAAGTAGTCTATTTTTACTCCAGTGCTTCTTGCGAAGCAGGATCATTGAGGCAAATAAGGTTGTTCACACATGCTGAGAAAAACAAGCCGTTTGCACACAGTTGAAACAGAAAGTTTTAGAACTAGCACTCATGGATTACTTTTGCTAAACTAACACATCAGTCCTTAAACTAATATACTGATCCCTACTGCTAAACAAACCAGCCTATATCAAAACAAGCTGTTTGAGATCACCAGAGGAAAGACACTATAAAATTGAAAGTACTTCCCTAATTTTAAGGTCCACTGCGTTTTCAAAGAGTTTTTAATTCAGAAGTACTAATATGCAAAACAGCTATGGGATCTAGAACAATTCCTACGTCACTGAAATAAGTCAAACTAGTTCAACACATACTCACACGAGGCAAATTTTCAAAATACAAAGGAGTTGCTTCTGTCTTTCCGTTTTAAGTCTGAAATGCGTCTATAATAAAACCATTCTGTTGGTAAAGGGTTCACCAGTAAGGACATATTTTCTCCAGGTGGATTCATGTTATTTTAAATCACAGTATTTCCAGCTCTTTTCTATGAAACATTCTTGGTCTGTCCATTTTCGGATAAGTTCCTTGAAAGTTACATTGTCTTGATAATATACTAAGGTTATCTACAGCATTGGAAATGAACTCTGCATTGGTGGATGGGAGATTTATAATTAGAAATGAAGAGCTTGTTTCCAATAGATTATAGCCCAAAGTAAAGAGCTCTGACAAAACTTACGTATTTACTCTCTCACAAAATTTCTGCAGGTGACCTTTGATGAATCATAGAACCTCTTTTTGGTTCTCCACTGGAGAGACAACAGCAATTTCCTGTCCACTGGGTAAATCACCAGACTGAAATCCTCACAACACAGAATTCAACACCAAATTTTTACTGACCTTTACAGTGGCTGAATTCAGTGGCACCAAAAGCCAAAGACAGACTTGGTAATAGGAAGAAAAGAGTAATCCTTTTATTTGTTTTGACTTTTAGTTTCTAGACCTATTTCCCACCTTAATCATGAGAATAAAGAAGGATGTCTGAAAAAATAATAGTGATAAAAACCTAATTCAATTCACTTAATATAAGCAGTTGCTTTGAAATCATCTTCAAATTTCAAAGTGCTTTTCTGAGGAACATAATCATTCTGACTGTTAGAGGAGAAGGAAACATAATGCAGCAAGACACATCAGCAAGACAGTACTGCATCTAGGGAACAGAATTCGGGTTCCCAATTCCAGAAATGAGCACACAGTTCATTCTTCTGACATCTCTCTATGGTGCCAAAGAGGAAAACCAGAGCATTTCATAGCTGATCCAATGGCATTTAAAAATAAATGCAAATTAATATGTGTTACTCTTAAAAAGCATTCTATTTTAGATCATCATATACAAATTGCAATTTTTTTTTATTTGTACTTGGTGCAGTAGAGTTGACTGCTGTAGACTACTCACCACAATGCCGAGTTTCTGAAATTGCTTAGACTAGCTGACAGTGTCATTCTGTTATTCCTTAGAGAAAAGAGGAAGATGTCATATAGATGTTCTATGAGACTGAATTTAGAATTTGTTTAGAGCTGTGAAAATACACAAATATCTACCGATATGATTTTAGGCTACTCAGAGAGAATAAAATAGGGATTAGCATGAAGCAGATTACTCTCCAAAGTACTCTCAGCAATTATCTAAATACGTATTATACTGCAAACCTTAAATCATGACGATACCTGCTCATATCTCAAAATAATGATGGATGCTGGACTTTTTCTTTCAGTTGCATAGACTACAAAGCCAGAACACAAATACTACTGTGTTCCTAGCTGATGGGGTCCAAATTTTGAGGAGGTTTCATTTCTTTAACTTCAACCATTTTTAGATTCCTAACCGCAGATTCAAAAGCAACACACACATCCCGGACCCATAGTGCTTTGACAAGCCTTCATTTCTTATGCAGCAGACAGACCGTTGTAAACACTAAGGCAGGACGAGTGACAAACAAAAGCAAGCAGGCTAGTGAATGCATCTTGGAGTTTGACTTCTGAATCTCACGTGAAAGCCAGCTGGGTAATTTCCTGATTACTAAAGAAAAAAAAAATGAATTCAGAAGGATATTTTCAGAAGTACTTTGTGATTTGGGACTTCAATCCTGTAATACTTGTTTCCCCAATTTTTGAGCTACTTTGAGTTCAAAAGCCCTCTAATGAAGGGAATTTAACAAGCAACAGGCTCCTACATAATGCAGAGTACTCAGAACAGGAGAGATTATTTCAAGTAGGAAAACACCGTTCATTAGGGAAATGATCACATTTGCAAATGTTCTGAGCTCCATCTCCATGTGTTCAACATTTATTTGTTTCCATGGAGTTTTCATCCAATCTTTAATACTTGTCTATGAAATTTAAAAAATAAACAAACAATTTCTACAACATTCTAAGCAAAGCCTTATGCAAGTGAAAATTAAGGGAAGTTTTTGAGCTCATCAGCAGGTGAATATTTATAAATACATGTGGTACACAAGTGCAACAATATCAGTTTCAGAATTTAAAACCTACTGATACTGAAATTTAATCTAAGAGGATTTATATTCTTTGTTCTTAGTGCTAGAATACTGCTTGTTGTATGGAAAGGATCCCTGCTTAAATTTCATGGGTTTCATTTTGTTCCTTTTGTTCTCAACGTTTGGAACATGCTTCAAATGTACTATGTTACCAGAACTATGGACCAGTTTACTTCCTATATGATGCCTTTTCAGTAGCATTAACCGTCAAGGCAACTGAAAGCAACAAAACAAAACAAAAAACAAAAGAACTGCTCTTCTCAAGCTTGAAATGTAAGTACCTTTCTCTTACAGTTATAAAATGCATTCCTGCCTTCTTTGAGAATGGATTTGTCTCAAGAACTTCAAAGAGAATTCAATGAAGGTAAAAGTTTTTGACTCTGGGAAACAGAAAGTGGAAGCGTACTGAAGCAAGGAAAACATGTAACGGATGATTCCAAATAAAACAAAACAGTATATTTTAATGGGAATTCTTATTTGGAAATATTAACATAAAAAATCTCTCACTTGAACATCTTTTCTGGAAAAAAACACTTGGAATGTGTTCAGTAAACAGCACTGCAGTATTGCTACTTGGAATAACTTACTGTGCGGGTTACACGTGCACCAAACACGAAGTGATTAACCTGGAGAAATTACTCATGTATGTAACCACTGCAGTGGACACTTGAACAACATGTATAACAAAAATTATAGATAACTCTCACACATAAATCAGTGCATGAGTATGTGAAAGCCCACCTGACATTTAGAAACATAGGGCTTTAATTTGAGACTAAGGATTAATCCAATTCAAAACTTGCAAATAATTCTCTTTGGTTAATAGGAATTTGGGGTACTTAAGATTTACATGCAAAATCCCCCTGTAACTGCAACTCTGTTGCAATGGTGAAGTCATTACAGTATGAGATAATAAAGCTTACAAAACCTATTTAAAAATAAGATGTGGGTTCCGTTGATAAAAATGATTTCAAGCTTATATCAACTTCCATTTAAATAAACCAAACTACATTTGGTTCATTGGAAATAAAAATAAGAACTCAGGAAGATCTCTTGCTTTCTAATCTCGTCAGGCACTCTGTTTCATCTGAACAGAGGGAGCATTTCCTATTATTCCACAACAATACCTTCACCTCTGAGGTAACTCTGTGCACTCACGGACATTAAAATAAATTTTGTCCTCTCCTGGAGACTGAATGGCTTGCGTACAGCTGCAATTACCTCTGAGGAAAAGCCAGTGAAAAAGGAAACCCGTGATGATCACTGAAAGGAACTCCTGTCATTCCAAACAAATACAAGTGAAGCTGGAAGCCAGATTAGCAACTTAATCATAAACTATAAGTCAATAGCCAGGATTCCGTTACAATCCATCCAAGGACAGGTTTTCACAGTTCTTACATTATAGAATAGGAGTGCTGCAAAGGTTATTCTTCTAGGGGATTATTAAATGGCCATTTTGAAGCCTCCTCTCTTTAGGCTAAAGGAAATACAGAGGAAATCAAGAGAGAGTTGTAAAATTTCCTGAAAGACACCATGAGAAACAGCCCCACCAGGAAACACGTTACCATTTGAATCTATAATAATGTGCATTTTGGTTTGGAATTCCTCCAACTTCAAACTGATGTGCAAAATTTCATAAAAATTAGCTAAAAAACAACAAAAAACACACATTGTTTCCTCCTTGACGACCTCTGAAACGTTTCAGCCTTGGGCACTTTTTATAGCCATGCACAACAATTTTCAGAATAGTAAAAAAAAAAAAAAAAAAAAAAGATAGATCCCATACACCAGCAGTGCCAGTAAATACCATTACAAATGCCTTATCCATTCACTGTCCGATACTGAAAGGGTACAAACTGAGGCAGGCAGTGTGACCCTGTGGGCACACGTGGTGCTGTATGAGGCTTTTTCTTCTCACTACTCTTCATTGCTTATTTGTGCAGATACCACTACTGCATTTCCATCCAACGAAAGATGAGCATAACAAACTACGAGCACTTACGTTGCAAGGCAAGTTAAACCAAATCTGAAGTCCAAGCTTCCAATATTGTACAGTTCACAGACAGAATAATCTGATTTTTTCTTAGTTTTCAACCAGACCAAGTTCACAGGTTCAGAATACTTGAGCAAAAACTTAAACTGCACATTTCCAAGTTCCTTCTGCAGCCATTCACTCTGCATATGTGCTAAGCCAAGGTATGCTCAGTCTGTTCTGTGTTCAAGTCTTTCCTATTTACGAGATATCCTCATACCTCCGTGGTGTTTCCTGATCCCGCCCATTCAAGAACCGAGCTGCACACATGGGAATCAAGCCAGACTCTTTCTTGTGGCAACAGATGGTAGTAGCATGCCTAGAAAATGGAATGCTCTCAGTTACTCAAATCCTCGTTCCGTTACTGCATAATCCTCAGAAAGACTGGATTTTTTTTTTTTTTTCTAATCACAGCCTGCATCTGTATTACTTTGTTGTTGACAAGCCATGTTTCTGTGACTAAGTGCTATAAAGCACCTAGGGCATTTAGAGCTTGCTCAGCTAGATTTGTAGTGTCATACAGACATTGATTACATTTATTTCTTTGAAAGACGCTCCAAGATTTGTGGATGAAAAGAGAGGATTAACTTGACTTCGTCACTTTGTCCAATTAAACTGCCCAGAAAATCGAATTTGAAAGATTTGTCTCACCCACAAAATTTGTGCTTTTGAAGTTACTGTTGCTATAAAACAGCTGCAGTTCCAATAATACATTTATGTACTTGTGGGAATCCTTTAACACTCAACATCTCTTCAGGGCTGCACTTCTGCATCAGTGAACCTCCAGCTGTCCAATACTCACTGTCATAGGAAGATGCATACTACACCTGCTGCCCCAAGTCACCAGGAAATCACCCATAACAATAAAATAAAAAAATTGAGATGAACGTATGAGCAGTTAGAGAAGTGTGAAGAAATTAAAAAGGAAGACACTTATATCCATCGCTATTTTAAGACCTTTTCTATTTGTCCTGTTACCTAGCTAAAAAACCTACAGGATTTTACATACTCAAAGCATTTTACATGCTCAAATATTCCCTGGATGTCTGTTCAAATTCAAATATCTCCCTTCTCTGAGCAAATCCTACGGTTTCTACAGCCTTTGCTCAGATACTGCGAAAATACTGACCGCCATCTCCTTGTTTTCAGACCTTTGAACAAGCAGAGGCAGTGCCTTTTCCTATTCAGTGGACAAACAGAAGCATGTTAACAAGCTTTTTGCTTAATTTTCTTAATTGTTAATAATTTCCTTAATTATCCACAAATTATATACAACATAGGAAGTACACAATAATTCCAGCCGTTGGGAGGGGGGCAAGAAGGGATTCAATTCTCAGTATTTCATCAAATCTCCAAACACGGGTTTCACATTCACAGACGAACCATACTTTGCATGAGGCAATGAGCAAGAATAACACACGAAACTGAATAATTTCTTGATCCGGACATAGCAGTGCCCAGAAAACTTTGAGATAAGCATGGATGCACTTGGATTTTGAAACGTAGTGCGACACGGACCAAATGAAACTTGATAGTGCCCCTTTACACTAACCTTTAGGGCAAAATAAGCAAGAAACAAACTATTAGGAGTAGATAATTTTCCGAGGAAGAGCTACCAAGCCTTACATTTAAGAACGGTGTAAGAAAACATCTAAACACACATTACTGTCTGCAAAAGGAATAACTATACTGACCTTCATCTCTTTTCCTGCTGTGCCTTCCCCTAAAATGCCTGTGGAGGTCAGTAACGCATAAAGTTGATAGGGGACTGAATACCAGGTCCATGGAATTTACTGACGATGGAATCTTTCCTCCGCAAATACAAAAAAGGTCTGTTCACTGTCAACACTTCGCGGGAAACTGATGGAGTAGTCAGCCATGCCACTATTAACAAATGCATAAGCATATATAAATTTAAGACATATACACACACATACTGCTTTCACATACAATTTTAAAAACACGAAGACTGTAAATGAACTTGAAGGCAAGACAAAGCAGATTACCTCTGTCCCAGAGAGCCTGCTCAGAGTACAGTATTGAAATGGTACTTTTTAATAGTCCATCCTGTCAATGAAAGAAGAATCTGACTTTTTTTCCCCACTTTGCTACTTACCTTTACAGCGAATGAGACCATTGCTAAGCAAATCAGTCAAACTAGCTCTTTTTCAGATATATAAGAGAGCAAAACATTCTGTCTGTTTGGCATTGGAGCAGATATAAGGCAGAACGAAAACCTGAGCATTCCAGGAAAAATACAAATAAATGAGTATTTCATGCCATTTATTATAAATAAAATATTAAGCAACACCTTGTTTTCAACGTGTACATATATAATTTTATTTCCTGAGTCTGGCATAAGAAAACACCTATATTATACTGTAAATGTTACCTATGCACAGCCTTGAACAAGCAGCTTCTGTTCCCAGCTACTTCTGGTCATGAATGGATGCTCATTAGTAACACAAATGCATAAGCTCTATGTATATAGAAAGGGAAAAACATCAGCTTACAGAACTTAGAGTCTGTTAAATGGATGTTAAGAGATTTTGTTAAAATCTGTGCGTGGGTATTTACATTTAGCATTATCAGGAAAAGAATGCACTTGCTTATCTCAAGTTACTTAGGTAAGATGATACAAAAAACCTAGTTAGAATAAACAAAACCAGTTCAACATAGGGTCAGTGGAGATCTAGCTAAGAGTCAGCAGTCCATAACATCTAATTAATCCTGGCCTAGAAGGGGACATCTAGGTAGGTTGTTCTTAAAGTAATGCCTCCTATTTATTTCCATGGAAACTGTGACAGAGAGTACAGTAACTCTATTTGAGAGTGCTCATTCTCAGCTTCAAAACACTATTTTTCAACATAGTCATCACTATTAGCTATGCATTTTGGCCAGCACTGAACAAGAACCTGTATGCCATCAGAATCCGCATGGCCATATAGGAAGTCACTCATCTTTCATGTCGCTATCATCACTGCTGAAACACACCACCCACCATCTCACTGTGCTCACATCCCCAGGGTTTGGACTCCATAAACACTGATGAAGGTCAACGGGTGCCATTTTTTCTACACGGACACACCTTTGCTTCATATGCACTTCCATGTCAGACACCATTCTATCAAACTGCCCCTCTGCTTCCATCTGTCTCGTGGCAATAAAACGTAGCAGAACACCACTGGGAAGGTTCAATCTCATCTGCCTCTGATATCATGGGTCAACATAATAAAATAGGAGCAGCCTTCATAAATTGCTCAGATGAATTGGACCTAGAAAGTTCTCATTTCTCTCCACTGGCTGCAAAAACAGTCTGCAGTGATTACTTCAGGTGTCAATGCTGTCTTCAGCCCAACCTTACAAACTGTCTTGCTGCCACTTGATACTTGGATGCTTCTGTTTTATCGAGAGAAAACATGTTAATCTTAGACCTACTGAAAGACATGCTGATACATACAAGCCTGTTCCACCAAACTCCTTCTCTAGCGGGTTTACAGGAGGACAAAGGCTCTTCCAAAGTGGAACCACTAACAAACCTCAAGCAAGTATATATCCTTTCCAAGATTCTTTCCTGGCTCTCATACTGGGAAATGTACTAAAACAGCAGCTCCGTTCTAGTCATAATAAATAATGGCGTATCCCATCTTTGAAAAAAAAATTTGAAGCAACACCAACAAATAAATCTTGATATAACCCAGTCCTTAGAAACTCTGCATTCAATGCAGTTTACAATGGTTCTTTTCTGTCTGGACCACTCACCATACTATGTGGTGATCTGTGTTCTATTCTTTAGTGATCGGCTACGACCATTCCTTCAGAGGGAACTAGTTGAGTATATCTTGTAGCTGAAGAATCAGACTCCCAGATTACCAGCTGCTCTGAAGGAATTTACTTTTTTTTATTCAGTGCTTCTGTTTTCTGTAGAAAAATGTAAATACACTGAGGAGAACTTCACTCTCTCATAGCATTGCTTTTCCAGAAAAAGTGATATCAATACTTGAGAAAGTAAGTAGAATTTGCGATTAATTTTTGAAAAGCAGAAGAGTGATGCCACACGCAGAGATTTTGTATACTTTACATCCTTACATCTGCTTTATTGTAGCTTTTGCAAGCCTAAGCAATAAAAAGCATGAGCGCTTCATTTCGAAATCAGATACTCTTACTAAATCCTCCATCCTTTCATTTAACTATTACAAACAAATATTTATGTAATATACGTTAACACACACAAAGAGACAAGGCAGTAAGAGAAGGCAAGCAAAGCTTCTCTTCCAATTTCTTCACAGAATGTTTACTATTGAGTTTCAGAATTCCAGTTTTTCAAAAAAGTTGAGTAGGAAGAATAAAATACTTGAAAATGATAGAGTAAGAGTAAAGAAAGATCATCAAACAGCACATTTATGTTTGCCCACCATCTGTTTTCTCTTAATTTTATTTTGCCTGCTTTTCAATAATTTTTGCTTACGTGTGCATAAATAATTTAAAATTGTGCTGTAAAATACACTCATATTCAAATGAGAAAACAAGGGGCTTCCTTAATGTATGCAGTAACCACAAGAAACAGAAGAGAAATGAAAGGGAATAAGTTTCCAAGGCTCTTTTTCCCTGCAACCATCTAAGGGGTCTCTAAATTCAGAAAAAATAAACAATAACAAACATCTGAAACTCTATGCTTTTCTCTTTATAGATGTTCTCTCTCCTCTTTCCTTAAATGAAGGCAAATAATGGGAAGAGGACTTATATTTGAAAGGATACTGAATGACACAGGCTTTAACAAACAACATGTTTCAGTCATCTATATAATCTGTTCTGCTTGCTTTAGAAAGCTGTAGCTGGAAGCACCTTCAGCTCAACCTACAGCTTTGAAATATCTTTGAGGTGGCCCAACACGATTTTGCTTTCCATCATCTGCCAGTATCTTGATAAACACCATGAGAACATTTGTGCTTTGTCTAGAAACGTATCTTCTTCACTCCACTTTTTCCATGCTTTTTTGTCAGAAATGGTTGTCCCAAAGGGAAAGCTAGTAGGTAAGGTAGGTCATCATGTTTGAAAATTGTGAAACATCATTGTATGGTCCTAGAACAAAAGAAAGACAGCCCAGACTTAAGTATTTGATCAGAGAAGCAAACTTTTCTTCTCTCTTGGAAATAAACAATTGTCCTATCACCAAAAATAGCATGACTTTTGTTGGAGAATCTTTCCAGTGCCTTAATCATAATTACTTCTCTACCATAGGGCCAAAGCAGACCTGGAAATATGTGATCAGACTGTACAGAAGTGCCAGATTTACTGTGCATATCTGACACAGACCTGACACGTAAGGCAAATCTGTCCAATTCTCTTCTGGTTGTTAACAGAACCCAAGAGAGAAAGAGGCTAAAGGGTTGGCTGCATGCTTGTCGAATGGCTCCTTTCAAGCATATCCAGCTTGCAGGCTCACTGGTTGAGCACCTGAACGCTAAAAGAATTGCATAGCTAGCCCTCCCACTGAAGAAAAACACGAAGAGATGCAGACGACCCTCATCACCTTTTGTCTAGTAGTTACTCTTTGTATTTACAGAAGGTCTCGATGATGCCAATGAGCAACAACAAGAGAGCAGTATGCATAGCCTTCTGGTCACTCGCTTGCTCAGTCTTACATTCCCATAGTACGGTGAAGTGACTTATCAATAGTCAGCTCTAGAGGATGTGTTTATGGAAAAAAGTTTTATCTTCAAATGCAGAAAAAGCGCCCATGAATGTTCCCTCTGCCAAGCACAGCTGAGACAGATCCCTTCCCTATTCCAAATTAATGAGCTGATTTAAAAGTAGTACCTGTATGTGTATTTAGCACAGTGAAGTCAGGTACAGGCCTCTAGCAGCTTGAATCAAGATCTGAACCACAGCCAAAAAATAAACTCCATCAAAACCCACGAAAATCCAAAACAAATTACAAAAAAATATATACCACACGCACATTGTCCCCCATCCCCTTCTCTTAATCTAAGAGTTGTTCAGGGACAACTTAAAGGGCAAGGGGGAAGCACTTATAACGATGGACTTTCAGCGTTGGTCTCAAGACCACGGTCAGCCTGCAATTAGAATATCTTTTAGAAAAATTGCAGCATTCAGTATTTGGAAAGAAAGAAAGTGTATTCCTCATTTAGTTCTTGATCATGGCAGCAAACCTAATGCAATTTTTAGTAAATCCTTAGTCGCTAAGTCTTACAAATCTTCGTCAAGGCAGGGGTCATGAAAATGGATATTCAAAATTAAATGTACTCAGATAAGCCACTCTCTCTTTAAAATATGTATCAACTAGGGAAAGATATGCTTTTCATTCTCACATCGTGAAGTTCTTGGGAATATACAATGATAATGTTTATGCAGTTCATATATAGCTATAAATATGTTTATATCTGTATCTATTTATATATTATATATGTGTTTATATATATGCAGACGGTATACTGGGATTAGGACACCATACTACTGATATTGATATGTAGTTCATAAACAATGGTTATTCTTACCTTACCCATATCCTGAAAAGGAACTTGAGGGTCAAACCTCAAGTTCTCAATCTGTTTCTAAAGCCATACTGTTTAACCTGAAAAATACAACATAATTATTAAATTAGAGTTCTTTAGGGATTAAGCAGGTAATCCATGGAGATCATACTGTAACTTTCCTGTAGCTGCCATTGATTAAATACGTTCCATCTCATGAACCATGAATCATTTCATTTTTAAGTACTCCTTTATTTCCTTGAAATTTATCTACAAGTTTATTAGATTCAGTCTGTACAGCCCTGATAGACAGCCCGCATACATTTAAAGCATTCCCAGTGGAGAAGCGTAAAACATTTAAAATCTACATTTGATCTGACAACAGCAGCACCATGTTTGAATTAGAAACAGATTAGACATAATCGAAGATAAAGAGGACACAAGCATCACTCCCATTTTAGTGGAGTGGGCTTTAAATTATCAGATTCATCCAGAATACACTACTGAGAAACATTGAATTATTATCTTTAGACAGCCTTTTCTAAGAGTTTACAATTTCTCAGTTCAGTGAAGCTTGCCACCAGCTTGTTATCAGAACAAAAAACGAAAAATCATTTGGTTCAGAGCACAGAACTGATCTCACCTCCAAAAGTACACATTTTCTTCTGATAACAGACACTTCATTGGACCGCAGAGGTACCACATCAAGCTTTGCAGTAAAGGCAATCTTTCTAAGATTCTTCCACTTTTCAGGTAATTCCTAACAACGTTACAAGCAGATATTGTTTGTCACTTCGCAGAGCCAACAACCCTCCCTACACAGAACACACATAGACTTACTTACGCCTCCCGCCCTTCCTCTTTTTATTTAAATACTGGTTGATTTTGTGGCCCTCCTTCTCCCTGTCCCTACATAGTGACAAACATGTACTCGTTACTCAGGATAATTTGCAAAACGTAATAAAAGA
Organism: Gallus gallus; assembly: GCF_016699485.2. NCBI lineage: Eukaryota > Metazoa > Chordata > Aves > Galliformes > Phasianidae > Gallus > Gallus gallus. The sequence continues at coordinate 16,773,708 of NC_052538.1, read as the reverse complement.
TTAAAGTTTAAAATATCCTACATTTTCTAGTTAGAACATATTTATCTATATTAAATTTGTAAATAAAACTCAGCAATAAAAAGAATACCCCAGTGATGCAACTCACTATAAAGCAGTCTTGATAAGCGTGTTATTAATTTGAATCTCCCTCAAAAGAGGGCAAAAATGCATGCAGCAACAACTACACACGTTGGTGATCTCAGTGTTAAGTGCTTTCAGAAACCCGCCTAGCTCTTAGCAAGCACGTGCTTGGCCTCAGCCTGGTCTCAGGAAAGTAATATTCCTTACTCAGCTTTCAGACATCCCAAAGGCTCATCTACTCCACAAGTACTACAAACTGCTGACAAAACAGCAGCAAATGCCATTCAGTATGGACAAGGACTTGTGCATAGCTTGCATAATTATGCACTAGAGTTTAAAGATAAATACCTTTGTTGCAATGGAAAACTGATACAGGCCTTTTGCAAATGTTTGAGTTTACTTTGAATCTCATTCTACATCATTTCTTAACTCTGTGATACAGTTGAACTTCATTGATTCCTTGCAAATCATATTTGCCAAAAAGTTTTCCTATCATTATCTGAAGCAAGTTCCGACACAGTTGGCTAGAAGGTTAATAAACACAAGCAATTCTTTGATAACACGTTCATAAATAAGAGCACGGTGAAATAGCTGTGTATAAACACTACTTTAAAAAGGATATTTCCATGCTAATTTTTATTTTTCAGCTGTACTAAGAGGCAAGCAGTGTTAAAATGGAAAAGTATCTATATATTAGCTGGAAAGGTTCTCCATTTTTATATGCAGTGTAAGTCTTTATATTAATGCAAATCATGCCTGGGAAAAAGTAGCTACAAAAACTTCAGAAAATTCACTTTCAGGAAAAAAAAAAAATCAGGTTGAAAGCAAAGCGGTGATTCAAAGCAAAATAAAGTTTTACATACTAAAAACCTGAAATTGTTACAGTGGCATTTGTTCTACTTTAATTTATAATGTTTCTGTTTTGAAACAGGAACATTTCTGATTACATGATTATTTTTTCCAAACAATTTTAGCTAAGAAACTTTTGCAGGGCACATTTGGTTTTAGTTTTCTTAAATAAGAGCTACTAAAAGATCTCAATTCTGCCTCTGTCCCAGAAACGAATAGGGTTTTTTTTGTGCATAAGCAGAGACATGTTAAATCCTGCTCCTAAAAAAAATCTATCAAGTAGTCTAGCATTGCAGGATCAGGGCATTCTTTGTTTGCACACATAGGTCAGGTAATTAACAGCTTAATGACTTTGCTTGAGTGCAAACTATCAGAGTCCTGAGCGCACACCCAGCCCCACCTGTGGACTCCACCCCATATCCAGGAGTTCCACTTAGGCTCAGCAGTGAGCCTTCAGTTCATATCTGAACTATATTGTGTGCATGCCCGCTGCCAGCCCTGCTTCTGGCCCTGCCTCTTGTGCAGACCAATATTTTAGTGAGCTTGCATATCCAGGAAAAGTTTAATCCCAAAGAAGTGATGCCTGTTGTCCCAAGAACACGTTTGAGGACAGCAAGAAAGACCGAAGTCTGCAAAGACTATCTGTTGGCTCAGAGCCAAAAAGGGCTTGAAAGTACTTCAAGAGATCCTTTTGTCCACCTTTCTGAATTCAAATGTGGAAAACCTCTGTTTTTTGAGTCATATGAGCTTGCCTAAGGGAATTACCTGAGCTGTTTTCCATAAAAATTCAGGTCTATTTTTAATTAAATTCATCAATGGTGTTTAAAAGTTTTTATGGTCAACTTCATTTAAAAAAAAAAAGCTATTGAAAAATGTGATTTTGTTAATATTGGCCATAAAGAAAAAAAAACACTAGGTCTTAAACAAATCAACAAAATAATATCATCATTAACATTTCTTTAGTAGGTGTGAGAAACAGAAGGAACCCTGAAAAACTGAAATACCCATTATTTAGAATGCATTAAATGTCCTGAATATTTTGCAAGCTCATTATTTTCATAAAATTTTGTCTACTATAGAGACATCCATTGAGCAGAAACTGCTTCATGCATCTAGTTTTATCGTCCTTCCTTAAGTGCCAGTATTAGTTGAAGTAACTTTGATGCTCCAAAACATAAAGAGTGATGGAGTTCCCTTTCTTCATAGTTACTTATTTGTTCCGGGGCATCCATCTGATCTATGTCATGCTAAATGAACCCCTCAAATTGAAAAGCAGTAGAGACAAAGATTAAATTGAAGAAAAAACAACTTAAAAACCGAGACAAATGTCAAGACCTAAGGTGTTGTACTGATTGCATTCTCAAGTATAACTTGTCAGTAAGCAGTAAGTTGTCTGTCTGTTCCTAGAAATAATTTAATGGAAAATGACCGGAGTCATATTTCTCAAGTAGTATAATTTCTATTTCACACACCACACTAACATCAACAATTTTTAAGTATCTATTGTCATCAGCCAGATACAAAATGTTGTGTTTATTACTACTTACATTCCAACATGTTGATTTAACTCACATTTTCAAGTGAGATGGGTTGTGATTCACATTCTTATAGCTGTCATTGTCATTTTCTAGTCTATCTAAAAGAATTGGAATATTGATTCCAGGCATATTCACCAAGAGTTTCCTTTAAACCATTAACAGAATTTTAATACCACAGAAAGATGATGAAAATGCCTCAACCAACTGGACTGTTATGGCTAGTAGAGGGTTCACCTTTTCTAACAGTAGGGCTGAATGTATGGCTTTGCAGGCAAAGTAGTGGACTCACTAAAACCCAAAGTGAAATCTGCGTGCTCATCCTGCTGCAAAGGGTAAAAGGGAAGCACAGTTTACAAATACAAAGTGTTGCCAGTTGCAAATATAGCAACAAAATAAAGACCTGCAGAAAAAATTGCACTAACATTAAATCTCTAGAAAAAGTAACTCATAAGCCACTTCTGTCAGTTGTCTGTTGACACAGACATAATCAAAGTGGTACTTACAGAACTGGGAGCAAAACCAGTACCAAGTATCCTGAAATGAGTCACCAAGAAAGCAAACATTCAACAGATAATCGTAAGGAAACAAATAGTTCTTGAGAAATACACAAACAGGAATATATCTATAGAAGTCTTTTGACACCAAACAGTAAAACAAAGTGTAAAGTCACAGACTGCCTGTAGACAATACTGAATCAAAGTCAGAAGGGAAATCCATGAACACAACAGTCCATCCAGCTGCAAGCTTCAGTGTGCCTTGAAAAGACACGCTCAACTGGGCAAGCCAACCAGAAGGATTTAAAAAGTTAACCAATATAGTTCAAAGAATGCGTGCTGCTGGCTGAAGAAATTACTAAAACAAGAAGAGAAACAGAAGGTAAAGAGAGCAGAAAATGACAGCTGACAGTCAACAGAGGGGAAAAGCCTCACAGCTTTTCTTAAGGTATCAACATTCTTGCTGTAAATCACTGGAGAGAGGTGACTCAGGTGGGAAAACAGCTACATTCAAATGCCTATGGAAAGGCCTTTTTAGAAAAAAACAGAAGTAACAATACCTGTAATTAATCTTTTCCAAGGTATTTGACAAATCCATTTACAGATGACGCAATATCATAGATGTTTTTGATTAGTCCCTTTATAATATCACAGAAATTGCTATTGACATTAAGTCCAAAGAAGGTTTAAAAGTCGTTTCATTGCCATTAAAGCAAGCTGCACTTCAAATAAAAGAGTGGATTTAAACATGGCCTCAGTGTTTTCAGTCAGACACTGAAGAGAACACTTGATAGCTTTGAACAGCCCATCTACAATCATGTGGTCTATGTATTCAGTGTAGGGTTTCCACTCATCAGAAAGAGGATCTGCCTGGAGCAAATACTGATTGTCCTGGAAAGAGTAATTTAGAGAATCGTTAACGGGGGTTTAGAGTTGCTCCTCCCTGTGTGGATTTCTTATCCCAGCAAACTGATGAGTCCAGGAATATAGGAACTCTCACTTTGATGAAGAAAAGTATTCCCACTATTTACAACGTAATTACCTTTTCATTACAACTTTTATACTCACATCTGGAACTAATTACTGAAAGCTCTTTCCCTTTGGAGTTGGATTTGCATCAGCAAGTGCAAATACTTGAAAACACTTTTAGCTTTAACCTAATTCTATTTTTCCTAAGTATTCACATCTATTTATTGACAATAGCTATTTCTGGTACAAAACAGTTCATGTGACAGTAGGCCCAGCAAATATCTTGTGGATCTTTACTCTGTTTCTTAAATCATACTCCATGATTTAAGATGCATGCATGATCATTTCCCTTCTGAAGAGAAGGAATTATTTCTGTCATTTTTTCTGCTCAAAAAATAAAATTTATTTTTTTGTTGTGTGTTTGGGTTGGGGTTCTTTTGTTTGTTTCGTCAGCATAACAGCTATTTCAACATTATCCTTAAATATGCAGATTATCTCATCCACACTTGAAGCAGTGTGACTCCGTCTGCTCATTGCAACCCCAAAGATCGTCATTGTCACTCTGTCAAGTCAGAAGCAGGCATCCATCCAAAACACGTTGACATGTTTCTCAGAACTCTCCAGTTCATACACTCTACTTGTCTTTGCAGCATGGTCTTCTGTAGCTTCTATCACACCTTTACAACTATAGTTAAATATGAAGTACTAGAAGAGCAAGAAAAACTTAATTTTTCTAGGGTTATAAAAATATTTTTGAATATTTTTGTTCACTCTATTAGTCAAGAAACCTTGATACAGGTTTTTTTTTTTTTTTAAAAAAAAAAGGACAAATCAAACTTGGGCATTTTAAAAACATCTAGTATCAGATTTTCAGTCCATGAAATAAACCACATTCATATTAAATCAGTGGAATCTGCATCTTATTTATACAATAGTAGAGAATCTGGCTTTGAGTACGTACAAGATGTGCCAGGATACCAAACATCTGGATAACCAAACGTTTCTGTTCGTAAGACAGATGACTGTGTAAGAGCAGAACAAGCTTCTCTATACTGCAGCTCCTCCCCTGTCTTTCTGCCACAGCTTCTACGTGAAACAGCCAGGCTCTTGTTTTCTCATTCACAGGCAAGACAGCTAAACTGGCATAATTCTGAGTAGACGCTGTTTTACAACTGGATTATACCAGCTTGTTTTTGTTCTCTAACAACCTGTTTAGACCCAGGGAACTGTACTTTACTGACTGTGCATAGGCAGACTAGAACCATAACCATTTTACCTAAAAATCAATCCAGCATCGTATCTTTGATTAAAAAGGTATCATGGTGTTGGAATTAGATGTTCTTGAAGGTCCATTCCAACCAAAGTCATTTTATGGTTCTATATTTATTTTTACAGAGAAATCCAACACGCGTCTGCAGGATTCTTTGGATGCTGTTTCCATCAGCAAGAAGACATCCAACTAGGAAAATGTTTTCTATGTTTCTGCAGCAGAGGCTGCAACACTCCCAGTCAGTACTCACTCCAGTAATGACAATAGTTTTGTCATCACACATCTCTGGAAGCTGGACTAAAATCACCAACTGATTTTATTCTGGTTCCTAAAAGCCATCCTAAAAGCCATTCTGTTCAGCCCACTAAGATAAGTTTCATCATCTGTTCCCAGTGTAATAAGCCACTTGTAATAGATGAGGAAACTTAGCATAGCATTACTGTTATTAGTGTTATAAGCCACTTATGCTTGATTTCATAAATTTCCTGATGTGAAGAATTAGTTCTGTCCATACGTTTACAAAATAAAGCATTAAGAGTTACCTTTTTGTTTTCAAAGAAAAACATGCATACACTCAATAAGACTACAGTGTACGATTAACTACAAACTACAGAGTAACAGCCATCCAGCAGACAAGCTATTCAGAAAAATAGCTGAATACAGTTTGATATTGGTTTAGTGTAGCTGAATATTTGAAGAGATTATTTATGGGTATGTCAATTTTCTAGCATGCCTTTATGTTCACACACAACTGTCAAAAAGAATCTCCCTTATTTACCATCCTATTTACCTTATTTACCTTATAAAGTCTTCTCAGAATACAAGAGCACTGAAACAGCTTTGTGTTAGAAGGATGTTTTAAAATCAAGACATTCCTTCTCTTGCAGAAACTGCAGAATCACAAACATTCTGTCATTCAGAAAAAGGCAATCAGACACATCACGAGTAAATCCTGTGTAATGCACTGAAGCAGAATTTTCATCAGCCTTCTGACAGCAAGAGCGTGAAGTTTTTGCCATCAGTATTATGTCTAGTCACTTCTTGTAGGTCCCACGCATAATATCCTCTTATAAAATGAAATCAAAATAGCATTTATCTTCATAGAACGGCCTGGGTCGAAAAGGACCACAACTATCATCTAGTTTCTACCCCCCTGCTATGTGCAGGGTCGCCAACCACCAGACCAGGCTGCCCAGAGCCACATCCAGCCTGGCCTTGAATGCTGCCAGTAATGGGGCACTCACAAGCTCCTTGGGCAACCTGTTCCAGTGTGTCACCATCCTCTGTGTGAAAAAGCTTAACCTCTAATGTTTCTCAGGGGACAGGTATAGTACAAATACATGATCCTGCTACACTTTTCTGAACTGAAGTCAAAACACAAAATCTGATACTTACCTCTAGAGCAAAAAAGGAGTTTTTAATGTGAAAAAAGGTAATTGCTAAAACAATTAAAAACAATCCCAAATATCTCATAGTGAGATTTACTGCTGTGCTACTTTCAGATTAAGATTTTATCACACAGTCCAAATTCCAGAGAATGACTACACTGAGGCCCAGCGTACAGAGAAGGTGTGGATACTGTGTAGGAATCCATTTGTTCTACTGCTCTCTCACATTTTGCAGAATAGGGCTTGCTTCCACTATCTGCAAAATTCTACTGAAACAAAAGAGATTTCACCTCAATGTCATTTTAAGTACACAGCACAGCTATAACTTCAGAAAGTGCCTGAAGTGTTTTAAGCCCCATTGTACAATGTTTTACAGCAATACTTATGGATGATTGATGTGCTTAAACTGTGTTCTGTGCCTGAGGAGCCTCTCATAACTCCTGAGACTATTTTAAACTGCCTGAAGTCATTGGCATGATTTTATGAAGTGCATCACATCCATTCCTTAACTTAAATAAACAGAAATATTTATGGTGATAGACTGCCAGTTTTACCAGTGTATAAGCGGCATGTAAAAACAAATCTGCTCTCACTGACCAACGGACAGCAACTTCCCATCCAAAACCCTCTGAGACCTGGCAAAATTACCAAGGTCTCCATAGAGCATGGAGGTGATGTCAGTGGTTTTGGTGCTTAGGGTGTCAGTGATTTCAGGTGCTCCAGGAGGATGCTTTCATTTCCCTCGCTCTGTGAAACATCGATTACTCCGGAAAGAATGAGGCTTTCCACTGGCTGTGGCCAAGCCCAGTTCTTGCATACAAATCCCAATGGCTTTTCTGGCAGGCCACAGAACGCAAGCCTGGAGACCTGCAGGGTGTTCCTTCAAAAGAACTCCAACAATAAATTTATGGATGACACTACAGCAGAGTGGGCTACAGACACAAATAAAGGCACTGTTGCATAGTCACAAGACCTATGAAGGGGAGATACCTATGAGAGCTCATTTTGTTTTGTCACCACACAGGTCTGTAACACTTACTTTAAGATCACTCAGGAATCTGGTTAACTGCCAAGATGGCCGATTACTCTTTCTTGAGATTTTTCGTGCAGAGAACACATTCCTTCACATTTTATGAAGAAGTCATCCTCTCTTTGACAGTAACCCCAGCTAAAATCAGACAAATGGTGAAAAATAGAATCAGCGAGGAGGACAGTTATGAGTATGAACATGGAACAGCTTATAAAAATCAAGGAGTCTCCTGTGAGACTTGACGAGCATGTGAATATGCGCAGATCTGAGGTTTTAGAGACAGGAAATAGAGCCAAAACATGCTAGTTTCCATCAGCCTTCTTGTAAATCTAAGCAATCTCTGCTGTAATTATTTTCCATTGGGATTCTAAAGAACTGGATATGGCCAATTGAATTGTTGTGTAATTCCATTTTATTCTTTAATAAGAATAGTTATCTCGAAATCTGTGACCGTGACAAAGTTGCTCACAGAATTTCATCAGGAGGTAATGTAGTTGTGAAAGAAACTAAGAATACTGAGCACCTGCACATTCATTTTAAAATGGAGATTCAACGCAATTTGAATTTCAATGAAATAAAATGAAAAAGTGTTCAGATTTCAAGTACTTCTAAACTTCTCGTGAACATTTCAGCAGCCTCCAGGCCTTGAGGTTTGGTTCACCTGCCCTTAAAATCCTCCTATTTCCTGCTACCATTGTTACTCCATCACATTCCTTTTTATAGTATCTCCTTCTCCAAATCCTAACGTGGAGAGAAATAATCTGCCTTACACTCAATTCCAACTGTCTTATTTCTCCATAGGCAATAGGTACCATTAGAAGATTGATCAGTAGAGTGTATTTCAGAATACTTAACTTGTAAAACCTGCTTATTGGCCAAAAGGACTGACAAAACATCAAAAATTCTCCACATGGTACAGTGACCCTTCTCCAAATGAGCTAGAAGAGGAAATTCACGCTAGATCTGCTAGTAATCCAGCTAGGAATACCACAAGAACCTGCCTCTTTCATGACCTTTCAAGACTTCTGAATTTGGTTTTACTTTGAAGCAAGAAGCACCAAATCTGACAATGCACAAAAATGAGTCACACTACAAAAGCCAAGTCAAGATTTTGAAAAGATCAGCAAAAAATCCACTGCATGTTTATTCTGAATTCAGTTCAGCTTTTTCCTAGTTGTTCAGCTAATTTCAGTATGCATGGGAATATATTGCCTGAATTTCTGATTACTTCAGAAAAGCGTTATTAACCAGACAAAACTGTACCTCTTTTACCTTAGTAATTGCTGGCTTGCAAATGAAGACGCTGTTCTTAGCATTTTTATATTTCTTTCAGGGAGGAAGGATTCTTTGTTTCTATCGACAGCTTGTGAAAATAAGCAGAAAAAACACTGCTTCTCTTATTAGGAGCAAGCATATACCTGCAGAATAGTTGTATTACTAAAACCACTGCACAGCAGAAAATAAAAGAAGCCCTTGGAACAGGGCTCCTTTGAATACATGGCATTTAAGAGAGAAAATCAGTAGGTATAATTAAGAAAACAGTCAAAGAAAATTACTGTGTTCTGAGATGGTATATAAAACTATGAAGACTACCAAAAAAACACCAAAGGAAAATACCTAATTAATTACTTAAAACTTTTGCCAACATCACTGCAAATAAACTAACTCTCTCTGAGCAAAAGTGATCATAAATTATGTCAATTATTAACAACATTAAAAGGACTAAAATTAATAATAAAATTAAAACAAACTATTGATAAAAATAATAACTAAAATTAAATTAATAAAAGAAAGGGAGTTTCCCCTTACTTTTTGTTTTTCATTCTCAAAGACCTCTTTGTAGTAGGTAATCTGGTCATCAAGCACAGACAGAACAGCAAAATTGGGATAAAAGCTGAAAGTGGCAGCAAGCCTTTCCAGTAAATTACCAAATATCTACAGATCTGTAGAAAATGTATTGAAAAATAAATAAAAGAACTGCTATTTAATTCTAAGATATATTACTCCAAAAACTGCATTTTTCCCAGGGAAGATTGCTTTACAAATAATATTTTGTTAAAGTAATTTCTTACTATCTTACTGATTTTTTTCCCCCTTTTTGTCTTCAGAAGGGAAGTAGAAATTGCATTATGAATCTGCGTGGAATTCTATTTTGCATTTATCTTTCCACGCAAGATTAACGGGTTGCATGAAACATTGTGGTTTGAAGGCTGGGGAGGAGGTCACTAAGAGCTGAATGATGGGCACAACAATAAAGCTAATACAAAACCTAATAAGAATACAATATAGGAAAACAGAAATAATAGAAAAATCTAGCTAGCTGTAGTATTAGTGGGAGAAGAATGAACACAGAAGAAAACAGCTGTTTATATAGACATAAATGTGCATATTTATTATTTATATAACTAATAATTAGAATCAGCTTTTTGCTTGCTTGAGTTGTAGGAGTGGCTCTGTGGGACAGTTAAGAATGGCGGATGAAATAGCACTGTGAAAAACCCATATCTCACTCCTCTGAGAAGTCAGACTAGACAACGTGCCCCCAAAATCCTTGTCGGAAAGCTTGAGGTTCTTGAGGGAAGGATGGAAACACTCTCTTAAGTTGCACAAACCACAGTAGACCTAGGCCAAACTACATGACACTGGAATAGTCATCTGCATGTGTGAGGAAACGCTGTGCTGTGGTCTCATGAGCAGCCGTGGTGAAGAACTAATGCTTTTTTAAATCTTGTCTTTGCTAGCTCTTTTGCTGCACAAGCGGGTCAAAAAGCCAGTGGCACAGAGCCCCGAGGAAGCAGTTCTGGCCAAAAAGAGGAGGATAGATGTACTAAAGCATTGCACACAGTCCCCACACACACCCAAATTATTCCAGAGATGGCAAGGAACTGGGACAGCAAGAATTATTCTCCCTCTAATCTGGTTGGCCTCGGTAAAAAGCTATTAGGAGGTGTTCCTAGAAATTCCTAACTATTGTGCACCTGCTTGCTCAGTCGGTGACAATCCAGTTTGCTCATTATTGTGTGCACGTTGTTGTTGCTCTTGCGATTGTGGGAAATGGCACTGAAGCTTCCGAAGTGAGTAAATCCATTCAGCAACAGACAAATTGCAGATGCCTCGTGGACAAATTCAGGAAATGCAACCAAAAAGTGTATAGTGTGATTTTATATCATTTTTCCCAATAATATGTTTGCTGTATTTGAATATGTATTACCAGCAGCAGCCTCCATTTCTGGCAGTTTGTGGTTAAATATCCCATAAATGCTAACTCACTTCTTCTATTCTGAACTCACTACAGTCATGCTGACAGCCCAAATTACAGTATTTTATTACATTGCATCTTCCCTGTGTATTTTATTTATCTCTGTTGTGCCTTCTAGTTTTTGGCATCTATTCAAAACCTTTACCTGCGTCCTCCTGCTGTTTGTCCTTCTTGCAAACCGTTCTGGTTTTTTTTCTGCAGGTTTTTGTTGTTGTTGTTTTGTCCCTTTTTTTGTATTCAGACCAAAAGCTTTTACTTCTGTAAGCTACAAAGTTCATTTATTTCACAAGCTTAGGAAGGCTCAATGACGCCAAACTGTTTCTGAAAGCCTAGATGGCTACAAAGATAGCCCATGTATTAAATCACCAATTTTGACAAACTGTGAAACATGGCTTATGTGTTCTCTGTAGCATAAAGACAGCTTAATTCAGTAGTTAAATTTTGAAATCCATAATTTTAAATATGTATGTTGACTATCAGCAATCCACAGTTCAACTGGTTTATGGGCTGCCTGTTTGCTGTTTGTTGCAACTTTACGTCTTGGCTTTCTGTGGCTCATCACAGGTTCTAATAATATACCATCCATAAAATCTGGAACTTTTCATGGTATAACTAAGTTTCCTGCCTAGTGTCAATCAATCTTCACATCCGTTACAAAACCTTGTCTTACTTTACTGCTTCCAAACAGACATTTAGCAACAACTCTTTCTTTATTTGCTTGCCTCTCTGGAAGATGATTTCCAGACGTAAGCCTTTAGAGGAGAGAGATTTTACACATTTTGGTTTGGTCAAGATTTAAGAATTGTAAGCACCTGAGTAAAGTAAGATGAACGTAGGTGGCAATAGCCCTCTGTTTCTTCTGAAGCTTCCCACCACATGCTTGGAAACTTAAGTAACAGAAGTGAATTATACAGACCTTGAGTCAACAACTCGTATCAGAGAAAGCCCTATGCTTTGTTGTAGTTGTTTTTATGGGACTACTGAGTTACTGTGCAGAACATACCTGGTTGATAAATTGCAGTACTTGTGGAGAGCTAGCTTCTCCCTGTGCCAGTAAAAGGTGATAACAAGCTGATATGTTGATTATTTTCATCAGAATCACTCTCATGCAGAGAGTGAGTGTATGAGGACCCATGTCTGTTCCTGTCAGCCATATTCTGTCAATAGTCTCCTTTGCTCCTCAGCAGCAGCACAATGCCTATTTTCTCTCATGTTTTTCTGTCTTTCCTTCAGTTCTCTCTTTGTTCCATCTCTTCTTCATTACACAGGGCATGTATGAATGCATATACAAACTCCTTCTATCTCTTGATTTCACCATATACTGCTTTTATGTTTGTTGTACTCTTTGGGATGTAGTGCTGTACAGAGAACAGTGCTGATGGTAAACTTGTCCGGTCTCAGCAGGAAGCTGTTCTTTACAGCAATTATACCTGATGACTTCCTTTCCATTTTTCCTTAGCTTCTCATGAAATTGTATTTTCTGAAACCCTGTGAATTCTCCCTTAGAGTCCTACATAACTCAATGCATTCAACCATCTCTTTTCCATCCATGATCTGTTTTCCATCATCTTTTTCATTTTGTTAGATATTTGGCTCATTTACTCATATATTACCTACTCCGCTACTTTATATTTTTCCTCACTATTTTGATTGTCATTTTCTTCAAAATTTCCAGGGTTTACACAAGATCAAGGTACACAACTCCCACTGATTTTAATAATTCCCATTGACTTTTATGTGAGTTTTCAGTAAAAAACTCCCTGGCAACTCAGAAAATATAGGGTCTGGGTACCATTTATATTTTCTACTTACTTTCAATAGGAGTTTAGAATCACTTCTTTAAAAAAAACAATCGTTTTAAATCTTTTTCCGTTTCTGTGATGTGACATTACACTCTGACTTTTAATAGCTGAGGGACCAAAGGCATTTTCTTAGAAGTTAGAGAAATTGAGTTCTGCAAATCCAGATTCAGAACACATTCAGAAAGATTAGTCATTTGCCCTTGAGTCACAGCCAAATTTTGCCCTTGCTTTTTATCACTGCAGTCTATGGTGGTCTTCTTTCTTCTACTGCAGATGAGCACGTCTTGAATAATGAATGACTCTGCCATCAGAAATATGCAAATCTTGCTCTTCATTTAAATATTTGGACATATCTATTTCAATTTCCTAAATCCTCTCTTCTAACTTGAGCTATAAATGATGCTAAGACAATTATCTAACTCTACCAGATTGCCTATTGTTCATTCAATGGAAACTCTTATTTTTACTGGAATGTCAAACTATTCCTGTGATTTTTCAGCTATCATTTCCTTAATCTTCCACAGTGTTTCCGCATCGTAGTAATAACCAAGGTGCCTACAGTTACAGAAGAGGGACGCTTTGTCTTAAAAAGTAATCTATTGTAATAGGCCATCTGATATAAATAAGAACAACAGGTGAGCTGTTAGGCTCATAACCCCTTCATCTATACCTTAATTGTTGTGTTCCTTCCAACAGGACTCCAATCTACTGGCAGTTTTTTTTTTTTTTCCCCACCTTAATCATGCATCTCCTAAAGCATTTTCTCCAAACCTAGCTATTTTTGTACACATTTCATTCCAGACATCAAGCTGTCTCTCACAGCTACAAGTATTGGTGCAATTTCAGACAGTCAGTTTATCCTACCCAGCAGTTTACAAAATATGAACACTAGAAATACCTAGTACAAATGAGAACCTGAAGTCTTTACGCAAGGCCAGACTGTGATTATCCTTTATGTAATTTCAAGGGAAAAAACGAGTGGAAGGTTTTAAAATCATAATAAACTGGCAGCCAGTATGTCTGCTGTGATCCTGAATACTCCCCATGGAGCATGTTGGCAGAGCCCTGAGTCACCTTCCTGAGACTAGTGACGAAGCTGGCCATGGAGGAAAGATTTCGGACTCCAAAAAAGCCCAGACACTTGGATGAGAAAACAGTTTTGCATCCCCATTTCATAGACATAATCTACATAGTTTCACTTACTGTGAGCAAACAGGATTACATCCACTGTCTACCATTGCTTCTTAGTCAAATAAGCTGTGACACTGGAGTTTCCCTGCGTATAAAGTGGCTTACAACCACAATGACAGATACAACACACATCTTTGTCTTCAAACTACCGCAAGGCTGCATTGTAAACAGATTTTCAGCTATTAGCATTGATTGTAATTGGAGCTGAGGATACGTCTCATTTGTCCATATTTTTCAGTTTTTTTCTCACCATTTTACAACTTCCTTTCTCTCTCTCTCTGAGACATTTAATCCACGTGAAAGAAAACTTTATTATAAAATTTGAGAGCACTGAAGAAGGGATGTTTGCCAAAGTTATGCATTTCCCAACATTTTCTATTCAACTACAGGACATCTAGAAGCAGCACAATCAAAAAAAAAAAAAAAAAAAAAAGAGCTACATAGCTGGATGAAGAAAACAAATTCTGTAGGTGTGGAAAACAGATTGGCTGCAGTGTGATTTATTTTCATTCTATAACTCTTATTCGTATTATGTTAAAACTTAGCCTCCAGGCCTGAAAATTAGTCCAGGCAGCTAAGTTTTTATTGGAGATTTGCCTGGATCAGGATCAGGGCCTGCCTCATCAGGTGGTCCCACCAACACGAATTACACTAGATCAAAGCATATTTCTAATACAAATTTATCACAGCGTGCACTCAAATATTTATCAAATGTTTCTTAGCATGTTAATTAGGTTAGCAATTCTCAGACTGCAGAATTTTAAGATATAATAAATATTTTACCTGGAAAGCAGATTTCAGTCCTAGTAATGCTTAAAATACAGGATTTAATATGGTTCCAAAGTAGTGATCATTCATCTGCCAAGTGAATCTCACTTAATGACAGAGATTCCTATGGTACAAATGTACATTCTGAAGTCCTCAGAATTCAATTACAAATATCAATACTTGCTATTCAGAGCAACAGCTCCAAAATAAAGCTCTTTAATTTCAGATTATAATTGAAAACGTAGCCAAATTATTGCACTCTGTCCCTTTTGGCACCGCCGACAAACACAGGAACTAATCCTGTACCTGTTACTCACATTAACATAAATGCAAGTAATCCCTTTCAAATTAAGAACGTGTAAATAAAGATTACCAGTGTAAGTAAAAATGACAAGATAGGGTGGATAAATCCCCTGAAATTGAATGATACAGTCCATTTAGTTTCTTTCTGTAAGGCATGTGGTTTCACATGCCTGGCTGAAACTAAAAGTACGTGAGAACATAAGACCCTAAACAACAGACAGTGCAGTCAGCAGCCCTGATACTGGATGTTCAGTTTATGAAAAAAGCAGTCCCTGAGATCTGTCCGCATCCCTCACAGTTCATGTTCTCCCTCATAGGAGGCTCCTGACCGAAACACAGGGCTCAACCTTATTAGCGATTACTTAAGCAGCTATGTCCTACTGCACGAGCAGTTCCCTTAGAGATGGAAACAAACATTTACAAGAACACACCTCAAATTCTCTCCTGTTCTTCTGCTTCTGTTTTTCATCTTCACCCACCGTAACTCAGTCACAGCACAGATGACTTAACTAGAAAAGGCATCATATAACCAAGAGGCTAACATACTACTGTTCTTCTTACAAAGGGCTCAGTAAATATGCTATGGATACAAACTAGCTAGATTCAGACTACATTTTTTCCCCAGTGCACTTCCCATGATTTCCAGTCACCCTGAGCCATAAAGCGTGCCTTGATCTGCCTCCTCTGTGGCAGCCAGACTCCCTGCTGGTTCCCCTCACAGCCCAGTGCTACAAAATACAGTCAGTTCTTCACATGGCAAAACAAAGGAAATTCAGGAGGTTAAAGGAAAAGTTTCGACTCCCTAATCCATAACATCACTCTCCAAAGAGTAAGTATTTTTATACAATTTGTTTTTAAAAAAAAATAATAAGCAAGCCATAACTAGATTGAGCACGTGCTTTCTGTACGAGAGTAATAACCACATTTCACCAAAAATTGAATAAGTCTATCGTGTAAATGAAAGACTCCCTAAGCACACATTAGCAAGAGAGACTGTAGTAATCTATCATTTCAATGATCCCTGAACAACAGGATCTGTAACTAAGTTTGATAGAATAGATTGTGACAGCTTCATAGGAATTATTACAAGTTGCATAGGCAAAAAGCTACAGGAATCAAAATAGTCTGCAGGCTGTTGTGTCACTTCATGTACGATCAAGCATTGAAACTAGCCTTGCTAAAAATCAGCAAGAGGATTCGCTAGAACAAAAAGATGAAGTGACATCATGGGATGAATGAATTGGCCCTTATGAGATAACCATTCTGAGAAAAACAAATGAAGATTTTCTTGTTACATGAAACTATAACTTAAAGTCTTCATCTTCCAGAAAAAAAAAAAAAAAAGCAAAGCTGAGCACTATAGTCTTCATTACACAACTACTGTTAAATACAGGACACAAATACATTCATAAACCTGAATAGGCCCTGTCAGCCTATTGGTCCTGTGAGCTAACCCTGAAAGAACAGAGAAGTCTGGATTTTTTTTTAAACAAGAAAAAAGGCCCAAGTTATTAATGCATGGCATAGTCCAGTATAGAAGGAAATAGGTGTTAGCATTATTTGGGGCATAAATCTTTTACCCCTTACCTCCTGCATTTGTCCTTGTATATCACCTTACGCTGAGGTAATCAGAAGAAATATACCAGGCAAGACAATGTTAGAAAACTGCACTAGTCTTCTCCTTGAGGAGGGATTCTGGTTTTAAGAAAATAATTCCCAATTTTACACAACTCTCAATAATTCACTTGCAGTGAAATACTTCAAAGATAGTGACAGCAGACAGTAAAAGTTGTCATTCTCCCCTCGACTTCTCAGCAGAAGAGCTAAAAAGTTACTGTCTGTGAAAGTGAATTAGTAGAATTTATCTGCCAGCCCCTACTTGTGAATATTCAGAGAGGAAATAATTTGAAGAGTTTAGATATTCTTGTCTACAGTAAAAAAAAAAAAAATGGCCTTTCATGTCAATACTTAATTTACTGTTAGCATTGGTGTATCCTATAATTAGAAAGCTGTTTACATAGTTGCAGTTTTGTATGAGTGAGAAACAAAACCAGAAAGTTAAAAAGGAAGAGTCGAAAGGCAGAACAGTTTGTAAGTCAATGTAAAAGGCCAGGTTTGTACTTGCAGTATGCTGTCTAAATGTTAGCATCTTCATGCTAAATGAACAGTCCGCTTATGCTTCCCTCTTCTCTGCTTATAGATCACTCCACATGTAACGAACAAAAGCAATTCAGAATGACACAGATCATTTAGTCAGAACCTCACGGTGCTTGACAAGAGCCATTAAACAAGCCTTCGTCTTCCTCCTTCTAAGTTCAACAAGAGCTTTACTACAAAGCTCATGGGAATTAAAGGTGTCCCAATTTCCATCATAAGGTACAGGTATGGTTTACAACTTCAACATATTATTGGAGATCCAGGCCACAAGATGTTAATCTGAATGTAAATTGAAACAAAAACCACCAAACCCCAAAGCACCTTGATAATGATTGATTTACGTAGGCCATGCAAACTCTTTCCTACATTTGTTTAAAATTCTGATCTTCCTTAGTGCTATTAGTTAACATGTCAAAGGACTTTCATATGTAAAGCAAACTGAAAACGAAGAAAGGCACGTGCCTTTATAAAACATGATGTATTGCACGTAACAGATCCCTCTGCAGAAAGAGCCCTATGAAAACGTTAAAACGTTTGTATTTACCAACCTATTCTAATCCAGTATGCTGTGCTTTCCTGAGTTTCCCTTCCCACTCCCATGAAACTCATCACTCACACACTGATCTTCTAAAATAAGCATCCCCCCCCATCTTACTCCCAGACTATTCCCCAGCTGTGGTCAGTATCCAGTATGAAAAGCTTTAAGAAGCAGCAGAGTCAGAGGCAATGCTACTTAATCCCCTTTCACCTATGAAATGTTCTCTTTTGGTGACTTCAGTCCCTTTCGTTGGCTTTGGCCTACACAAACTGAATGGCATTCCATTCACGTGCCACTAAAACCATAAAATGCCTCCCTCTCTCCTAAAGCAATAGGTATGTTTGCTTAAAAAGAACAGATTGAGACAAATGCTAACTTAATAAACAGTTTGGGCTAGCTACAATATTTTGGCGTTATTTGTAAAATAGCATTAGTGTTGGCAAGCCTGCTCCTTGTGCCTCCTACCATATAGAAACTAGGGCACTCAGTCAGGAATTAATAGGTATTTGAAGTCATATGTTTGTCCCACACCTGCCCCTTCAGACAATGCTTTCTCTGACAATCTTTCCCATACTCTATAGTGGGGGTGTCAGGGAGCCAGTTGTTCCCCAGTAACTCCTCCTCCATTGAGCTTTCAAACCTCTAAATCAGCACTTCAGGTCACAACTTCATTTCCCTAGTTTATGTGGTCCCCAATATATTTATAAAACTAATTGCAATTAAAAAACAAAATTAAAAGTTGGATACTGTTGAATGCACATCTCTAATGCAGTGACTTCATCTCTCCAGAAAAAGGATTACTGGCACCAGGTCACAAGCTCAGCGCAGCCACAAAAGTGAGACCACAGCAGTAGGGTCAGACTCAAGAATTTAAGTCCCCATTGAAATGTCTTCTATTAAGATCCAACTGTTTTGATTTCCAGATACAAGTTCTTCTGCTCTCTGCTTCACGGCAGTCACACGTAAGGTATCTTTGGTCCCAAACCCCATATTGTCACAATATACGTTAGCCCATGAAAAAAAGAAGCACTTGGGAGAGGTAGATTGTGTTTTTTGCAGTGGAAATTCCCAGTATTTCTGTGTGTAGCATAGGATAAGTTGCCTTTCACAAAGAAAGAAAGTTCAGCAACTTTCAAAAAGAAAGCAACTTTCTTTTTGAAAGTTGCTGAGCAGAGTAAAGTTGAGACTGGGGCATTCCAACCTAGATAAAGTTGGCACAGGCACCAGGTAAAGTAATTATATAGGCTAGGGTAGAGTCCAGTACAGGACAGAACTAGCGTGCAGACTGTTGAAAATATTGTCCTCCTATCGCTGTAAAAAGTACAGAACATACCCAAAGAGAGCGGGTTGGTAACAGACATGTAGCTATGGAAGTGGAACACAGCTATGGCAGTGAAATGTAGCAACAGCATCGGAACATTGTGAGCCTGAGATGCTCCACCAATGAGTGCCAGGAGAGGCTTTACCTGCATCAGACCCAGGGTGTAACAAAATGGATTTCACTGACTAGGTGCGCAATTTCTCCCCAGTCAGTAGGGGGTGCGCACCCATTACTGCAATAATGAATAAGCTTCTCTTATCAGAGATCTTTGCATGATTAGAAATTTTTGATCTTTCTTTTTGATTTTTGATGATTCTCTAAACAACCATAGAGCTCTTAGACTGAAGTTGCCTTCTACCCAGAGCTCAGAGCAGAGCACAGAAGTTGCGTTGGTTAAAAACAGCCTGCTCAGGCACAGACAGCCTCTCTCACAGGCTTATAGTTAAACATTCATCTCTCCTGATAAGTTTGAAATCAGTTTCAGTGCACCAGATCTAATTTTGCAGCAACAAAATGATTATAGGCAACTCAGTTGACCAAATTCCAACTGTTGGAAACAAACCCTTTTCAAAAGTAAAGTCAGACTCCCCAACTACTGCTAATTACAGCCAAAAGATGCTTGCTTTCCTTGTCTCACACACTAGCTTGCTGACAATTCATGCATCATAGACTCCTCTATGATCCTAAAGCACTATTTTTTTTTAAATAAGAGATGTAGAATTTTATTTAGTTTTGTATACAATTTATATATCAGAATGATGACACTACTTCATGTAGTAACCTTTAAAAAAAGTCATTAAACTATGAAAAAAATGCTAGGAAACATCATAAAACTGCCCTGAGATTTATGTGCATTACTGTGACAGCCAGGGCACATACTTGCTGGTGTCAAGAAGATCTGTGGTAAAGTAGACACACACACAAATTCGGAGCAGGAAGGGAGGCAGAAGCAGCTGCATTCGGGGCTCTGAGGAGGGTCTCTCGAATTAAAAAAATATGGGTTCACATCAACCCTTAAGTATTTTGTTTCATTCTGAAGATTCTTTATCCTTTTTTTCCCCCCAAATAAATGAAAAACGTCATGCCAAAAACCCCAAACCTCAGAAATCTTTTTGTTTTTAAAGTTCTCAAAGACCAATTTCTCAAAGACCAAAGGAGAAATATTGCTAAATACTCAGTATCAGATGTTCCGCTTCATTTTTCAACTTGGCTTTCATTTTTTTCTGAGAAAACCATTTGCCAGCTTTGAGTCAAAGTTCGGGACGGTGTCAGTTGTTCAGAGATCCTTTTCCTGATGAGTACTCTCCAAACAGTGAGAAGCACTGTCCAGGTCAACGTAGCAAATATTTACATCCTCATGCTTTACTTGACTCCCCTGCATAATGATAATGCTGCCTGTCTTCATCTAAAGCCTCAATAATTGATTAGCTATTCTAAGGCACACTGAGAAGCCCACTTAGAAGTGTATCAGAAACAGCTTTTCCAAAGTGCATCAGAAATATTGTTAGAATCAAATTAAACACTTCCAGAAAGTACAATTAAATTCATCCGCATCTTCTTAAACATTAGAAAGAATGATACTGAAAGTTTTTAAATCAACAAAAATGCACCGTTACCTACACTTAAGCACAGCAAAGCACATTTAGTAATGATTCTATTTTTAACATCTTGTATATGTAATCTGGAAGCCACGTATCAGAACTGAATTAATCCAATCCTTATGAGACAACTGAGGGTTAATATCTGCATCTCTGCTTTGCTCCTGCTCTCCTGTGCCAAGGTGCAACAAAGAGGCCTAGCTCCAGGTGATTCTCTGTGCCATATGTGCTGCATTTCCTGCACACGCTAGGAGCTGAGAACAGCATTTCCAGGTTTACAGCTAGTTTGATTGTCTCACTTTTTATCAGTTTAAGCCTGCCCCCTCCTGTTGTTCAGACATTTCGTTTGCATCTTCCAGTGTCTCTACACCAAGGGCCATTAACAACGTGTCCTTAGAAAAGCACAGGACGAGCGGAAGTATTCTGTGAGAGACTTACAGCCAAATTCAGCCCTTTGGAGAATCTGCATGAAATCTGCATGGAATGAATCTGCACAGAAGCATGAAATTTTCACAGATGTCTGCATAGTGCAAGGGTAACCCAACCGACTTCTTCTGCTGCCCTTGGTATTCAAGATGTTTTTCTTCTTTTTGCGTGGCTCTGGGTTGTGAAAGGGAAGCTCTCCCCTGCCCTCATTTCAAAACATGAGCCAGCATGGTCATTTTAAATGGGGGAAAATACTTAACACACTGACCCCCATATGCTGAGCCTCTCACTTCTCCTAGTGGCCCAGCTGACCATGAAGTCCCTTCTTCATTCATACATGAAAGGTACAGCATTTGGTATGGCCTCAATTTTATGGCTTGATTTTAAGAGGCACAGCTGAGTTTTTCTGAAGCAACTCAGACTGATGAACCCATACTGAGCTCAACTGTGGGAAGGCAACAATGAGCACAGGAGGAAGAGGGGCTGTGGGCTGCAGCCATGTTCTACAGAGTTTCAGCAGCGCTGATGCTTGCATGGGAAACAAAAGAACAGGGCAGCAAGATCAGGCTAAATTTCCATCAGGGATTCATTCCTAGATGACAACTATTATTACAGCTACCATATACTATATCTTCTAGTGCAAGAACAGCCGGCATACAAACAGCAGTTCCTCATGGAGCAGTCAGACTCAGGCAACAAGTGATATTTACCAAGGTTCACAGAGGCAAAGATGGGGCAGGAGGACTGTTGCTGCCAGCGAGCCACAACTTCCCCTTGGGGTTTGGCATGATGATGATCTAGGCAGTGCCATAAACAAAAGAAGAGTAAGATAAATCCAATGCTGCAGGCTAGTTAATCTGTTCTCAGATTGATTTGGAAACTAAGAGTCTACAGAAGCAACCGGCATCAGTAAATATTTTGTATGTTACCAGTATTCTGAACCACGTTTCCGCCTCTCTAAAGATCTTTACCCAAATCTCCCAAATACACTTTTAACTAAATCCCATGCATAAGCCTGTTTTTAGGAATCAAGTTCTGTGTCAACAAAAATATGGCTCAATGTCAACCGTGCTAATCCAAAAACTACAGCTTCTCACAAAACAATATACTTAACGTCACAGACCTGTTTAACTTCATTTCCATGTTCTGGTCAACAAGATGGTTTTCTGACCCCTTTTATGTAATGAAATAACACTGAATCTCTTTTAAAGCCTAATACTTATTTCTTAGGAATTGACAGCAAAGTTGTAAGCTGAAGTTTGGAACCTATCGCACTCTATTTAAATCCAACATGCTATAACACACTAAGACACTGGAAAAAGATCTGGCAATGAACATCTGTTTCACAGTAAAAACAAGATATTAATACCACCCAGTAATTCAGCTGCTTCCCAGCCTTTAGGCAAACTTTGGTGCAATGAGCAGACTCCATTTTCATACTTGTAAATTCCTTAAGAGGAAGCTCGTAGAATTAACATATGAAAATGAACACATTCTCTTAAGTTAGGCTGTGTGTTGGGTTTGTTTTCCCAAATAGTTTTCCAGAGTAATAAATATAATCTTGTTGTAAAACTATACCCCACACTATGAGTAAGGCGTTGAGTGTGCGTTCATTAAAGATAATGCAGTAACTGAATATTATAATGGCACAAAATGGAATCCAGATATAATTCCAGCAGATTACACAGAACGCTGATCACTGGGGAAAAAATTCTTCCAGAGAGTGGATGAGTAGCTCACAGTAGCACTGGGAAAATTTAATAAACTATAAATTGTTTTTTGTACTGAACATATGAATGTCCAAAAGAAGAGGAAGAACTTGATTGTTACAGAAATTTACTCTGCTGCAGGAAATTTACCTTCTGTTGAAATTTTCTGTTTCTCCTGGGAAAGCTCTTTAAATTATCGAGGAAGAGACTTGGTAGGAAGCTATTTAACATACAAGTTTTATTGATCATTTCTGCTTCTGGAGTGAAATTGTCCTCAGGTGCCCTGATTTCAGGCACTCGTGGCTCCCCTTTTACTACTCCCCAACTGTTCTTCCAGATATCAGCACAGGTCAGATGAACGCAGGCTACAAGCACTGTTTCTGCAATATGGAATGGGCTAAACAAATGTAGCATCTTTGTACTTCCAGGACACCGGGAAAGGGCTTTGTGAAATGCAGGTCTTGAAATTATAGCCTAAGGAAGACTATGTGCAGACACCTTTGACGTACCCTCCATGGGCATCCTCAAACTACAGCTGAGCTCCAAACATGCTGCCCACCGTGCACAGCACTCAGAGCCAACCCTGCTTGAGAAGACAGTTGTTTCAAGCTCCTGGTCAAGAATTTGGAAGCAACTGACACAGCAACGCATCCTGAGAGCCAAACATTCATTTGTTCAGTTGAGTGGATGAAAAAAAAAAAAAAAAAAATCACTTCTTGCACCTAGGACCATGCGTAACATAACACATTAATTGTCCCCCAGATCCCCCTCCAAAAGAGAAGTGTTCTTCCTTAAACACGTGAGCGCATACAACCGCAAACAAAAGGCAAAAGGCTGTGTGCAAGATGTTCTGGGACACAAAGAGTTAATTCTTCAACAATAAAGTCTATCACTGTTCAGAGATGATCTACATAGTTCAGGCTATAATGTAACACGCTGCTCTTAAAGGAAGTTGTCAGTGTCTGATGGGTTTTTATTACAATTGCTCACTATAAAACGCACTATTTAATTACTGGCATGAAAGTGATTCTAGCATAAAGTAAGAAGGGGAAACGAGACCTCTCCACCTTTTTAACAGTTAATGCACTTGAGCACGTAAAAATACAATGCATTTTCATATGCATTTTTAATGATGCACTGCATTTTCTTAGATCTATGGGATATTTCCTATGTTGATCTCCTTAGATAGGATGCTGTATCTAAAGCAATATATGATCACAATATATAATTTAAATAAATCTAAAACTGTTGAGATATAGGTCAAGAAGAGATTAGTGATTTCGTGGGCAACTTAACAGCCCATTAAATGGCACACGGCTAAGTGCTCAGCTTCTAAAATACATTATCTTTCCTAAGACATTTCAAGTTGAACTTCTAAGATAAGGCATCTATTTCTAAACTGCTGAATTAACACTTCTGCAATGTCATGTATAATCTGGAACTTGACGTTTTTTAACCAGTAAACCAGATTACAAAGCATCCGTTCTGCAAGAGTATATAGATACTGTAATATAGTCAAAGTAAACTAATACAGAACATAATAACAGAAAATACAAATATTTTTAGGAGTCAGCTTTTCAACAAAGCAGAGCGCAAGTCAGAGTTTGACAGAATTTGCTCAGCATGCATTTAGAACCTACAAACTGTACGTGTATGTGGCTGCACGGTATTCATATTCACTGTTAAAGAAAGAACTGCACACAATGTGGATTGTCTTAACCCTACTGAAAACTCTTGTTCCGGGACAACTATGTCTATTGGGAAAGCAGTATTGTTTGGAAAGAGGCCAGATGAGACAGATGGCACAGACAAGGGGATCAGTGAAATGTTCAGTGGTTGGAAGTTTCAGTGGCAATGTAACACTTAAAGGACAAATAAAGCAGTCAGTATCTTGAGCTTCTGATATTGCCAAGAAAAAAGGTATGGACAAACAAAACATTTTTCTACGTAAATACAATCATTTATGTTTCTGAGAAAGAAATCTGAAATGTTTACTGGCAGCATAAAAATGCATAGTTCATCTTAATATACAATCAAATATTTTACTGTGTTTTCCAAATGAGAATATTACATATATTATAAAAAAAATCTTACCTCAATTTTTAATTTCTTTTTAAATGAGAGTTATGTGATTCCTATTATTTCTGTGAGCTTCCGTAACTTTCATATTTTCAACTGCAATAAAAATATGAAACAGATTCAGTTCAGAAGCACGTTCAACAGACTATGCACTTCATGTCACTCTTCCTTATTTCACGTAACACTGCTCACAAAAACCTGAGATAAACAGACACTGCCTCATTTTTCATGCACTGAGTTTATGGATGTTCATTGAAACCCTAACGTAAAGATTTAATCAGATGCAATGAAGCTATCAAAAAAAATGAGTCAAGCAGACCTAGTTTTGTTGCCAACAACACAAAAAGTGCTGATGTGGCTCCACCATCCAGCCACTTGGATTCCCGATTTGAGAGACTCAAGGAGATGGATGAGTCTGAGACAGAAGTTCTATGACTCATCCATACTGCTCCAGGAGACGAGCAGCAGTCAGTCACGCAACAAGCATCTGCTGAGACATTAGTGGGAACGCAGATGAACTACAGTGAAATTATCTTTTGCAGACCCTCTGAACAGTTTAGGGGAAATATTTCAGAGGTCCTTGCTATCAGGACTCCTGCAAATATCTCCATATTAAACCCAAGTCATGTGTATGTACATAGTTTCTGCACTGGATCCTATCCAGCTAAAACACATGGGTAATACGGATCCCGCTGTGTCAGTCATCATGCTTCACAATGATTTTCATTTGTGCTGCCACAAATAATGAATTAAAAATGGTACCTCCAGCATGAAATCCATCTTTTGTTGTTAAGAATATTTCCTTGTCCAGTGACAAAAGAACAATCAGTATAGCATTAGGCGGGGAAAAAAAAAACTAAGAAGTTTCTCAGAACTAATTGTCATCTCAAACAACGAAACTACTGCTGCACGGAGCTACCAGCACATCTGTTTGTGCTAAAATCAAATGCACCATCCCCATCAAAATGATAATTTGACAGGGATTTCTTTTTTGCAAATCGTGACAATTTATCCATGTCAGTGTTTATTATCTTACTATCATGAAAGTCTGGTGTAGGCAGCCAGGTCATTATCAATACGTGACTTTAAAGCACTATTTTGCTTCATCAGAAATGCCAAGAAACTTATCACTTTAATATTTACCAAAATTATTTTGTAGTAGGTCAGACTTGCTTTTTTTTTTTCTCCTTAGAAAGCACTCCACGCTGAAACTTTTCTTAAAATATTAGGCATCCAATGCATAGACTGGATTAACAAGGCTTTTCTACTGTAACATAGATTAAATGGATTGCATCCTGGTGAAAAGAAAATGGGTTAGTAGTAATGAAAATAAATACCAATTCTTAACTGTATTTTCTATTACACGGTTTCCTAAGTTCTCAGATGGTTCTTTTGTCCATTTACAAGAACAAAAATCTGTTTTTGAAATGTGGTTTTATTATTAACAAAACAACTCATAAACACTGAGTCTCAGTACAAATCTAAGCTTTCTACATCCTACTCTGTGCAAGCAACAAAGACGCAGCAAAACATAACAGTGTGGAAATAGCTTTGCAGCTCAGAGCACGAGACAAAGTTTTCCCACCCATTTGTACTAAGAAGTCTTCTTTAGGCTCTCACCATCTCATAACTGGTTACTCCAGTATGTTTCTTCCAATTCTATTACATACTACCTTGTTAGATGGTCAAATAGCTTTACTCTACTACCCTTCATGCTTGGGAGGAATACCTGTTTAGTACAGTTATCCTCAAATTCTTCCTTCCAACTCTCTTTTACTACTGTGCCAATGAAAGGCTGAAGAAACTGCTGTGCTCCCAGATCCATGTTGTCTCGTGTCCTTCTGCTCCCCTATCTGCATCCATCTGTCACTTCTCATCTTACACTGTGCAAATTCTGAGGGCTAAGGATGGCCTCTTACGCACCAACCGAAGGAAAGCCCTCTGAAAGACTAGGGCTCCTGAAAACAGAGAAGAGTACTGCAGACCACAGCAAAGCATGGCTACGGTAAGAGCAGCTGTCTTCGTCAGCGTAACTTCCCTTACTGCAGAAGAGAGAAAAGCCCCACCAGGCCTTTCCTCCCACACCTGCCTGCTTACATCCTCTCTTCACAAAACAGCGTCAGCTTGACGTGGAGGCAGTCATTCTAAGGTACACATCAGTGTCTCACACAAAGCCTGTCTAACACTCAACCACTTCTTTCCTTTTTATCAGAAGAAATAACAAGGTAAAGCTTCATGAGATCTTGCAAAAAAAAAAAAAAACACAACAACAAAAAAAAACAAAAAAAACCAACCAAAAAAAAAGTCAAAAACAACCACTGAGCTGATCCAGAGCCTTACATTTAAAGGAAATGCTAAATTTCCTTTAATGAACTTTGATAAAGGTCCAGCATTACAAAGAAAAACAGGCTTTTGCTGAAAACAGTCAAGTCACCGCAGTAAGAGACAGAGCACTCCTCCAGTCCCACCACAGTGTTATTCCACCATTCCCAGCCACCTGCTGGCAGTTCATACTCCCTCTCCCGGCTGCCTTCCTGGAAACCTAACATATTCCAGCTGTTCTGCAGACTTGGGCCTTAACCCTTATATCCCCATACAGACGTGAAGTCCTTACTATCTTCTGCCCCACCTTCACTCTTCCCAGGTGTAAAGCTGTAACATAATGGATAGTGCCACAAGAACAGCAGAGTAGCAAAGTCCTGAACTTCAGCAACTGAGGGCTTGCTCAAATGCAACAGCTGTGAGCACAAAAAAAAAGGAGAAAAAAAATTGCTTACCTTCAAAAGACCTCAAGCACATAGAAATCTCCAGTAAGATACCCTCATCTCCACTGCCAACCCTTAAATGAGGCTGGGGAAGGGGTGGATCCTGGCTGCACCTCTTCCAATCACTCAGGTGCATTGCATACACCTGAGCATCCCTGGGTTGGTCCTGCCAACCAGGTGCTCAATCACTGCTTCAGGCCACGATTCAGCATTTCTGCTACACAGATGATTTCACGTCACGCTCTCCATGCATCTCTAGAGAAGACCTGAGGGAAAGGTGGCCCATGAAGATTGCAGAGGAAAATGAAACAGACAGATTGTAACCATTTGGTATTTTAATTCTAACATAAAAATAAATGATAATAGCATTTTTAGCATTATCCTTTCTAATTTATCTCTTAGAGAACAAGATTAGTCCTTGCTACTCAAGATATATTTTTATACATATATTCATATGCATGTGTATACACATATGGGAAAATGACACCAGTGTGTTTACAATATGATAGTATAGCAGATGCAGCCTTAGTACTGTTGCTATTTGCTACTGGTTATTGTAGGGACAAAGTCAAGGAGAAGCCCTATAGTTTCTTTATGAAAATGAAAAAAAAAAATAACGTTCTTGTTTTGATTTCACTAATCCAAAGGAAAGCGCATCTTGAGAATTTCGTATGCATCTTCTTGTCCACCAGTCTGTTCCCAGAAATAGAGGCACACACTGATGTCCAGACACAATGAGTACTTAACCTTCAGTTCCACCCAGGGATCTGGCAATGAGAAAAAGGGTAGATACGTTACTGCTGCCGCAAACTCTTCAGGCTTCTCTTTGCCCCAAAGGACATGAATAAAATAGAGGATCTGCCTTGGATTTACTTTTAGATCAAGTATAAATTAGCCCTTGTTTCCTTTTACCTTTTGCAGTTTGGGACTTTTAGATCTTGTCTCTTAAGTGTTGTAAATTCAGAGGCACTCTGAAACTTTTTGCTACGATACGAGCACCTTGTGAAAGAAGTCTGTGCTGTCTGCCAGCCAAAGACAAGACAGTTAAAATGGCATTCCCATGGAGTTCTGGGATATGCCTCATTTGAAAAACCTAATATTATTTGTTCTTCCGTGGGAGAACTTGAGAACTGTTGATTTAAACCCTGACTTATAAACCTCACCAATTTTTTGCTATTTGAAAGAAATTTCTATTTGTTCTATCTGACTCTTAAGGGAGTTCTATAGGAACATCAAAAACACGAATTTCCTACTCAAATTTTATCTTCTTTATGGAACTTGATATCTCATAAGGTAATTTTTAATTGCCAGATTCATAAAGTGGGTGCAAGTCCAAGGCATAGGAATACCAAGCAAGAGGCTCTGTATGTCCATTTATCCTTTTGAACAACCGGTGACCCTACAATCAGCCAGGCTTATGGTGATGCTTACCTACTTCCAATACATTATTCAACAATGAAGTTTAACAGAGTTGCTTTACCACGTTCCTGAAAATCATCCTCTCAACTCCGAAGAGCAGAATCTGGTCTGTACGAGGTGCTAAGTAAGGCATCTAGAGGTACTCAAAAGATCTGCTCTCTGAGCTAGCTGGCATTTTTCTGAAGATATTTTCTATTTTATTTTTTTTTCTTACTCAGATGGCTTCAAATGGTGATTTGGGCAGCTGGAACCTGGGGGCATATTTGCTTCATTACATATATTATTTAGTCAGCTGGAGCTGATTTTTTGTTAATATACAGATGGACACAGAAAACCTTCAAAGACCTTACAAATGTATTTTGTTTTAAATGAAAATACCATGCTGGTATCATTAATAGCCAAACTAGCTTGTTTCTCTTAGTGTTCTATGTCTGATATGCCAATAATCTCCAGGCTTTATTTTGCCTGATATAAATTTTCATTAAGCCTGAGGAGGGCTCTTTCTGTCTTTCCTGACTGATTCGGGTTTAATTGGCCTCTAAGGATAGTACGCTGCTTGAGGGTTGTTTTAGAATCTGTGTTCCTCTGCTGCTTTGCCAAATATTTTTTTATTTATTTCATACACCAATTTGTTTCCATCAGCTTCTTTTCCCCATTTTCCCTGCCAGAAACAAAGCTGCAACATTTTTCTCTCATCATATTTGATAAGCAACCCCAGCAGTGTTCTCTGAAGACACGCTATTTTTCAGGTAGCTCCACCTTTTCTTTCCAAGTCTCTTCTGTTTTGTGTCAAAAAACATTTAGTTAAAAGATCTTTGCACAGGTAGACTCTAGTCTACCTGAACATCCATAATAGATGTGTAGGCTGACCGCACTATTTAACCTCTTTCCAGCAAGGCCAAGCTGAGTATAATAAAGTCAGAACATAACTGAATTTGATATAGAGACACCATGAAAAAAAAAAAAAAAACTCTTTAAGAAACTTAAAATAAAGAATTTTGTTACAATTGTGCAAAATTGTGCAATTTCCTGATTTTTTATTCTCTTCAGTGTGGGTGCAGAAGCCTCTATTTCAGCAACACATTTCCATGAGCGCTACTAAATCTATTATTTGCCTGCTGTATTTCTAATCGTGCTTTCATCATTTCAGAAATAGTGCCATTCTTCCACAGCAATTAGCAGTTTTTTAAGCTGCTAGCTCCCACTTTGCTTCATCAGGCTCTATTTGCAGCCAGTAGTCCTCTACACATCTTTTTTTTTTTCTAAAAGTACGTTTCCAACCGTAAAGTTTGTGGCCATCTACTTAGAAATGATCAAAACATCTAAATCAATGGCCATTCCAATCACTGAGTAGTCTGAAAGCCACGCTTTGCCTAAGAGGATTTCTGACCTGTTACAGGTGATATTCAGGTTTTCGGTAGTGTAATCTACAGACTTTGAAACATGGCATTCTCAAATAGGCTGTGGACTGCTGTGATCATGTCATTATTTTTATGTTCAAGAGCCTTTAAAAATGTAAGACACGGCTCTTACAGGATTTGGTGAAGTTCTGGATAACAGTAGCAGAAACTATATTGGGAGGGCTGGTGCAAAAGTCAATAATTTATTGCACAACATTTTCTATGCCAGAGAACTTAGGTATGCACAGGAAGGATAAAAATATATATAATTTGTACCTTCTGTAACAGAGACTGAAGATGGAAGAATGGCTTCCAGAGAGATAGAGAAGGGATAAAGAGATAGAGTGTTAAGATGGACTGAGGGCTGACAGAAGCTGTCTGCTTTTAACCCAGATGTAGTAGATGTTTCCCATTAAAACAGCTGTCTCAAATTAACAACCTGAATGAAATTCTGCATCCACTGAACATCAATGAAGACAAAATTCCGTGGGAAAAAAAAAAAATATATATATAATCTTTAGCCTAAAACCAAATAACTGGATGGGTGCTTAAGACTGCCATTGAAAGACTTTCTGTAGGCTTTCTTGAAATGGAGAAAAACATTGAAGTGAGCAGCTAAATGCAAGTTTAACTATTTCATGCAAACATTTATGCTTACCTGGCTGATCAGAAGCAGGAGAGCATGGTCTCCCAGTTCGCATGCCTATAACCAAACTTGGACCTTTTCACTACCCTCGTCTTCCTCAGAACACACAGTTTTCATGTTCCAAGAAGTGGGAATCCATCATACCAGGGAGTAATATTTCATGGTCTTGGCAGATTTACATACACAAAGATAAATCAAAAGATACAAGATCTCTTTTATAAACTCAGTGAGCATCAAATACTGTACCTGTGTGTCAGACTGACCACACTTCACTCATCTGCTACGCAGAGTCTTCTGCACACACTCAATTCACAGATTGCAAGCTGTGCTGACAAACACAAAACAAGAAAACAGCAGAAAACTTTTGGCCTCAGTGGTCTTTTCCAGCTGTCTCTACTTCAAGTGCTCCTTAGATGAAGCACAGGTTAAATTATACTCAAAAGGAAATGTCATTTCAAATTGCAGGGATCACTAATATGTACTAACAATGCACTAGAAAAACAAATCACATTATGCATGCATTCACCAGTCCTTAAGCATTCAGCCTGCTAACTGTTTACATTCAATATGTCAAATGTGTGGGGTTTTTTTTGGTGTTTTGTTTTGAAATTAGGTAACTTTATAATTATTTTTAAAATGCATCGTAATATTTTACAATTATTTACATGCTCTGACTCCAAAATCTATGATCCCTTCTTAACATACCTGGTGCTGAACCTCAAAACCAGCCTGTTTCTAAGCTATGGAAAAAGTGATGACCATCAGGACACAATTCAGAGCCCTTGCTCAAAATAACAAAGGCGTTTCATTTAACTCATTCTGTAGTGTAACACTGAAGGGAACTTTGCTATGTAAATCCCTTACTATCAGAAATGTAGACGTGAGCCTAACTCCTGAATGAAAACATAAAACTTGTTTGCCATCAACATATTATGAGTGCACGTATTTAATTAAACTTTTTAATGAAAATTATGATTTTGCTTACTTGTGTAGGCCTTACGGTATGAAGTTATATAGATTGGGTAATCTAACTTTGTGCTGCTTTTAAAACCTATGCAGTGACTGAACACAGCTACCCACAAATAGCTCTTCTACCTTATTTAACCTCACAGAGGTAAAGGCCACTCACAGTGACATTGGACCACAGCTAACTCCTGGCTTCCTTTTCAGCTTGCCTTTCACACCGTGCCTCTTACACACAGACCAGAACAAAGCTTTGACCACTTTTACCCCAAAGCTTTCTGTCTACCACAGATAAACGAGGCTGACAGACAGGAGGCACCTGTTGCTCTTACTCAAGAAGGCAGGAGGGCCAAGAGGCTTCTCAGAAATTTGGAGAGCTGTGGGAGAGGCAAAGCGATGCTGAAAACACAGGCAGTGAGAGGGCAGAAGCTGGGAGGTGACAGGTCACCCCCTGTACTGCACCTGAAGCCAGAGTGAAGCCTTTACACTCATGTCTGGTATCACGCACACTGAGAGGAAAAGCTGTAAAATATGCCAGGTCCCGCTATTTTAATGCTTCATGTAAATATCAAATGGGGGGGGATCTTCCCTTCCCTTCCCTTCCCTTCCCTTCCCTTCCCTTCCCTTCCCTTCCCTTCCCTTCCCTTCCCTTCCCTTCCCTTCCCTTCCCTTCCCTTCCCTTCCCTTCCCTTCCCTTCCCCTTTCCTTTTCTTTTTTCCTTCCCTTTCCTTTTCCCTTAAGGAAATGTAAGAGAAGTCCTGAAATGCCTTAAGTATTGATATCTTTTTAAAAGGTGTGTTATTTAGAGAAGAGACTTGAATAGCTCCTTTGGAAGCATTTCAAGCTGTTAAATGATTATGTATTTAGGACACACTACACGTAGAAAAAAACATCTATGAATGTACACGGCAAAATTACTACTAAATCCTGTTATCTCAGGCAGTAGCTCTGGCATAAATAACCACAGAAATATAGGCCTTTTTTTTTTCTTTCCCCCGGGAGTTCAGCTAAGAAAGGAAGATCTGGGCCTGCGTGCGACAGCGCGCACATCCGCAGCGTCCCTCACGTGGCTCCAAAACTAAGCCAGATGTCACATACTGCAACCCCAGCCCACACTGCCCTCAACCCCTGTTGGGCTCTGATCACTCCTACACAGGAAAGGATGGAAGGAAGAGGCCCTGTGGGCCACAGGGCCTGCCCTTACACGAGGCTGTGGGGTCCCCCCCACAGGGCCAGCACCCTTACCCAGAGGCAGGACCTGGTGCTTAATTTTCAATCCAGTTCCTAAACCCCGCTGTTCTCATATTTAAAATGAAGTGATGGGATTCAACTAAGGCACCTCTCAAGTAACAGTCCGCAGTTATCATTAATGCATATCTATCTTCCTACATTGTAAAAGCCTTCAGTAATACATATTTTGCGAGATAAAAACTTAACATGAGGCCAAAAGTCCTCAACCTACAATGCATTTATATAGCAAACCTCGGTCTAGCACGCACTGTCTTAGTTTGTGGTACCATCTGAAGGGGCAAGTGACCTGGCAGGAGAATCATAAAGGGGAAAAAACAGTACACAATGCAGCAGAGAACCAAAAGGGAGTAAGGAGTGCTTTGAAAGCATCGTGAATGCTGGAAAGCTTTATGTGGCATACAAATGCAGTGCTGCGATACAGCCCTGCTCCAGCCACACTAAAACAATAAATGCTTATTTATGTTAAGTCCACAGCAGAGGTCCCTGCTGTGATCCAAGGCTTACACAGTACGAGATGCAGGCAGTGCCAAGTCAGCTTATGCTGAACACCTCTGAAACAGATGGAGAACATGACCATAAAGAGTAGAGGCTTGGAGAAGTGGAAGGACTGGAGAAAAGCCTGAGTCAGTCACAGCCGAGCTAGCAATACAAGAAATGTCTTCTTACATTTCAGGAGCTGTGCTTTGCAATGATAATCCTCCCATTCACATCATTCATAGCACTAGAACTACCCTCTAGTAGTGCTGGGGAAAAATAATGGTTTACAGAACATGCAAAGTATCTCAAAAACCTACAGGGAGTAAAAGCAATAGAAGTCTTTTGTATCCAGCTACCTTTTCTATCTACTGTTAATGCCTTATGCACTGGCCTAGACTGAGAGAATAGAAATGAGGAATTAATTTAACAAGTAAACATAGATATGTTTATCAGAAACACCTTCATGATACCTCACCATGGGGTGAACATATGCAACAGAATCCAAGGAATGGTTGCTTGCAGCATAATCAATAGACTGTTAGTCTCCTAAGTGTGTATCTGCCAAATCAAAACACAACCTGATAGAGGAAAACATCCAGTTAGGAAACATCTTTAAAGAAACAACTTTCTTTTGTGTGTGCGCATACACTATTAATAAAATTCTATGAACAACTTGCATAGAGAAGCAAGTTTGATAGAAGAAGGGAGAACTTTAGAGTATGAGTGGCCTGATATATGTTACTGCTTTGGTTAACAGATTTGAATCTTTTGTCCACACTCAGATCAACCATCTGAGTGCTCTTTTCTTCTCATGGGCCAACTTTTCTTGAGAAAGGTGTCGGATTATACACTGCCACCTATCAAACTAATTATTTATGGTAGATTGTTGCTTGCTCCTGTGATCTAGCAGCCTATAGTCATTACAAAGGTATTCTCATTCAAGTATTTTTGTGGGGGGAAAGAAAGATATATAGAGAAGCAAATCTTTTATCTGTAGACATGCCACTAGTACATCTAAGATTTAAGCTGCCAGTCCTTTCAGAGGAGATCAGAAAGCTGTAACATTGAGTCTTGCTTTGGAACTTTTCTTGGTGGTGCCCATCTCATGTTAAGTTAAAAATCGATGCCAAGTGGGCCTTTTTAACTGAAAAGGAAGTATAGTAGGGAGCAGAAGGCTATTTCCTCACGAACAACTTCCACAGCATTCCTTCACCCATCTGGTAACATTTGGGTTTGAGAATACGTACCCCAGCTTACCCTGATAGGCTCAGTCATGTGCAAGAAGGCAATGATTTTCTGATTCTGTGATAAAAGTGAGCTCTGGAATTACGCAAACTGAGTCAGAAACGTCTTTTCTGGCTTTTCAAGATGAAAGAAGTAAACACATGCAGAATCTCTTGCACAAAATGTTTCCTTTTGATACCAGCACCCTTCAGGAACTAGATCGCAGAATGACCTGATGCAAACCAGCAGCACCCACCGGTGTGCAAACTGGATACAATTCCTAACAGAAACGCTGAAGGTGGCACAGGGTCTTTGTCTGACAGGCGTTCAAAAGAAGAAAAGCTGTGCATAATTAGTTTGCAGACTTTGTTTTGTGTTTTCATTGATTTCAAAACATGCAAACATTGAACTTCCCTTGTATGGGCAGTTTCAGGTCCCAACGACCAATAAACTACAGGACCTAGCATACATAATTTGCTGCTAGCTATCACTCCGACAGGTCAAAGATTACCACCCCAGTGAACTGTCAGCTACATTTCTGGCTTCTGGCTGAAAACAAAAACTCTTCAAATAACATTACTTTTCCACATATGTATATGCAGAAAACTGTATTTTGTACTTGATACCTTAAAGATAAATTGCATACGTTCCATAAATACTTGCGTTCCAAACATGAAGGCTGAGACGCTGTGCAAAATAAATAATAAACAGCACAGTTCTAAGTAACATAAATCTTTGGAGTAAAAATAACAAGATAAAACAAATCAACCCAATAAACAAACAAAGAACTGATCAGTGGGGAAGGTGTGGTCACATTTTTGTCATTTATCTGCTGATCCCTTTTGGAGCAATTCTTGAGGCTGCACAGAGCACCTGCACATCTGACTGTGATTCTAGCAGATGTCCCACAAACACAGATCTTAGGAAGAACGTACCAGAATGTACCGTAGTGGTAACGAACAGCAAATCTAGAGCATGAAATGGCAATTGTCTTTTTATGGAAAAGATAATCTGCCAGATAAGAAGTGAGTCAGCCACATCAACCTCTTCCACGCTATTCACGAATGCACACTCTGCACTCCTGGTGGTGATGGCAGTGGTAAAAAGCTGAAGGACAGAGAGTCACATGCTCATTCGTTTTTAAAGAAACTAATAACTATTTGACAGGTGACTTATGTCCATTCCCTCACTCCCTAAATAAGTAATCCCCAATGTAATAACAAAATCTCCAGCATAAATAATTTATTAGAAAACATACCCGTTTTCCTGAAGTCACTGGGAAGGCTCATCCTAACTGATTCCAGAGTCTCATAACACCTTAAACCAAAGCCTGATATTTCTTGTTCAGAGGAGCTGAAAGAAGAGCTCTTCCGAGTCTCTTCCGAGAGAAAAATCTGTATCTTAAAACCAGAAAACGTGCTCTTCACAATTGTTTCATTCTCCCTACAATCATGTTGCTTCTCGGCCTGGTAAATAGCAATGATTAAAACCTTTTATTTTCTGCAAAAATTGTTTGTTCTTTGTAAATAACAAGGATCAAACCATTATTTCATTCAGGAACAAGCCCAGAAATTCTTAGATTACAGCAAGTGTATGTCCAGACCTTGTACTTACTGAAAATGAATACCCTGCTGTTGAAATTGAAATCATAGGCCTTTCAAGCTCATGCTGTTGCAGAACCAGTTCTGGGGTCTTTTTAATTAGCAATTGCATCAAGCTGCAAGAGATAAAACATCCAGGGATCTAAAGACTACCATACCAAAAACCTATACCAAAAGCCTCCCATGAAAATAAGTACGTAAAATGGTATAGATTTTACCAACAGGCAGAAACATGGCAAGCAAGCATCTTCAGGAACACATAAAGAACTGTGATTCACAGATAAACTCAGAAAGTCTTCTACAGATGGCACAGTTTTGCCATGGTATCATATGACTGGCACCCTTGGTACTAGGGATGAGCAGAGACCTTTCGGAAGTCATTACCATGCAACATGTGGAAACACAGCAGCATTCTTGAATATAAACACCATGGCTGCAAGCCATTAGCCAGATGGCCCTTACACTGTAGGCTTTCCATCGGATTTTACCTACGCGTTTCCAGTTACTTTCTTCCAAAACTCCTACCTTTCAAAGCTACATAGCAACAAAATATTCTTTTAAACTGTCGCCACCTAAAACGCTCTGTGAACTAAAGAGCAATTGGAAACCAAACCCATTCCACCTGCCTAAAGGAGGTGGATTCAGAGAACATCAAAATGTTCACAGCATCCATGGAATGGTGCAAGTTTAAGCAGAACTATCTCATCTCCTATGCCTGCTCTTCTGTCTTCCCAACCAATTGCACTCTCTTATTTTATTAAATAGAAGATTAAACTGATGGTGAATTAACTGCCTTCCCTGTACCTGTCAAATCCTGTTCCTCTGAGTCTCAAAAGATTTGCATTTATTTTTTCTTCCATTCAACTGCAAATGCAGAAAATCTTCCTTTCATGACTTTTCCCAGTTCTCCTCAGCTGAGCTCTACCTGGCTTATCTTAAATTATCCTAGTCTGTTCTCAGGCAGTTTGATACTCCAAGACTTTAAGACTTCTTTTGTCACAAATACAAGCTTTACATCTTCATTCTGGAACCAAATGCAACAACTAGTCTCTTGGTCTCAGTTCTCACTTGTCCTTCTTTCTCCAACAAAATCCTTCACCTCAGTCTTCCAGCCTCATTTTTTAAGCTTGCAGGCTTTTTCCCCTAGTGCTTACTATTTCTTCCCATGCTTTAAGCAAAAGGCCATTGTAATTTTTATATACAGTTAGCCATGAAGCCTGTATGTATTGTTGTATTTAAGCATCATGGGATCTAAATGCAACTCTCTATTTCTATAGGATAGGGTCTATATTTTCTTCGTGCTCTACTCATCTCAATGACAAATAAACAAGCACAGCACCTCCGGTATAGTACATGAATGCCTGGGCACTCATGTACTAGAAAGAAGTGGTATCTTACCATCTCTGTGCCCATGAGGAAAGGAAATACCATTTCTATTTCCCAGCACCTATTTCCTACCATCTGAAAAAAGAAAATATCTGTCGTGGTTTTTAATTAAGGCAATTAAGATACGTTATGACATTACATCTTATCCGTTAACAAAGAAGTACAGTAAACTCAAGTCAAAAGAAAAAAAAATAGTGTTTTATTAACTACCACACTGTTATAATACACTTTAAACGTACAATAAGGTAGCCTTTAAATTTGAGGTGGTTTTAAGAATAACAAATGAACAGATTTCCAAATGTTTGTAAATAGGTGAACTGCAGTAATTATTGTTGTACATTTTTGGAAAATGGTATAGCACTTATAGACTGGCTATATAACTTCATTTTGTACATTTTTCTATAATTGAAAATATAAACAGTAATTAAAAAAAGAAAATTCAGCATAATAAAAAACATATATGTTTATCAGTTAAATGTACTGGATACATACAATTTTTAAGGGAAGAAGCAAAAAAGGAAAGATGGCTGATATTTAAATGCAGATTGACTAACCAAAAACTAAACAACAAACAAAAACCTCATAAAACCCCTAGTTCACTATGACTATATCCATATGTTTAGGAGTACTGTCAATATGGAAGTGATCTTTCCGTTGTACTTGCATATGTTATATTTTACTGGTAATTTACATGATGGCTTTTAAGGCCCTGGCAGATGATTTTGGAAAAAGATTTGATAAAAATCACTGCTGAGACGCAATACACCTTATTTTTGGTCCTCCAATGTTCAAGAGAAGGGATATACTTCACTATAACATTTGCCTTACCACCCAAATGCCTCAAAACCTATACATACTTTTTTTTTTTTTTAAACGTTTTAAGTTTTTTTTTTTAACATTGGTTATATTGCCCACCTTTGTTACTGAAAGAATATTAACAAGACATCATTTTGGCAAATTAAATCTTAAACATGGCTTTTCAATAGGATTTAAAGGGTGACTATCCCTAGAGCTCCATGTTAAAATGTAGTTTTCAAAATCTTACAAGAGTAATGCTTAAAATATTGTACATAGTTAACCTAATTAAAATAATTAGCTTCAAAATGACAAGTTGATGAGCTAAGTAAAGCCTACACTATGTAACATTTGCTTGGAAACTTGATTTGTCAGTTATGCATAATAAAAATTCCAGTCATCAAGAAAATTACAAAATTTCTTTTATCATAACATGATTTCTTTTCACCCATCAACTTCTTTTATCTTACAATAGATAAATACCAACATGTTCTCATTTTTTTTTTAATTTTTTTTACACTAAACCACACAGGATTGATGCATTTGGTTAGACTACCATTTTACCATTTCCATCGTTAAATTCTTTTTTTTTTTTTTTTAATATAACTTGGTAAAATTTCATCTCTTCTAGATTCCAAAAGTACCTACAAAACCCATGCAATTTTACCATTTTAATATACTATGGAATATCATACAAAGTAAGGCATTTCAGTGTCATGTATAACCAAGTTACTGTCAATCCAAAAATTTCTGCACATCAATAAAAAGATATCTAAGAACTTAGGAACAATATTCTTCTCACTACTGTATAAAAATAACCACAATTAATAGGTATCTTGTGTAATATTTACTCCATTGTCTCGTTTCCCGAAACTGTGACAAGCTGTAAAGGTATTTCAGTGTTGGTAAGAATATCTTGATTGCTGGTGCCAGATGTATTAACAGTTCCTATTCCTGAAACAGAACCTTGTTGAATATTTGCAAGGATAAGTGTTGTTCCTCCCGCAGTAATCAAAGTATCATCAGATGTTGCTTCTACTGATGCCAGCACTGTACTGCTGGAGTGAATACCTTTCTTATTCTGGTGTGTTTTAATGTGTTTGGCAAGATGGTCACTTCTCATAAAGCGTTTTGAACATTCCGGACAGACGAATTTCTTCTCACCTGTCATACAAGACAAAAAAAGACAAAAGGAGAAATATGAACCCCGCATCTCAGTACCTCTAACCATGAAACTAGAAGATACAGAAAGATACAGCATCACGTGTTCTTCCCTGATTTCCTGAATTATATATAAATCCCCTGGACATCTAGCCCTCCATTTTTCTTTCTTCCCTTAAACAAACAAACAAACAAACAAACAAAAAACCCACAACAGTTCTCATCTGGTTCAAACAAATGAAGCTCCTTGTTGAACCTGAATCAAAGTATTTTGATTTAGGTAGTTTAAATATTAAGTGTCAGTTCTGAATCAATAAGGTTGCTGTTTTTCCTCCTCAGAGCTACCAAAATGTACACCTAAAGAAACCAAAAGCACCGAATACTACCTGATTTCAGAAGCACTGTACTACATAAAAACCAATCCAATCTAAAGATCGGTTTTCCTCTTAAAATCTATCTATCCAAGCCCTCTCCATGACACTTCTGTAGTAAAAGGCTCCAGAATCAAAGATTGGAAACCTGTGTGCGTTCTTCGGTGTCGCTGAAGCTCATCGCTGCGAGTGAACCTTTTGCCACAGAACATCCAATTACAAACAAATGGACGCTCTCCAGAATGCCAGCGGAGATGAGCTCTCAGATGTGAAGTCTTCCCATATACTTTGCCACACCCTGGTATGTGACAAATGTGTTGCTTCTTCTTTCCCAAGTTGGAGCCTCTGTTAAAAAAAAAAAGTGAATTTATTCATTCTGATACGCTCCTCCTAAACTGTGGCCATAAAGGTAAGTGAGGTTAGATACACCAACAGGTCTGCAAACAAATCTGAGCAGCTTCTTATTTTTGTTTCAAATAGAAAGTACGCTCCACAGAAGGCGGAACTAAATTCTACAGCGAAATCCCAATCCTGCAAACTGTAAATTCAACAGCGTGTGAAGTTTAGGTAATACAAGTGCAATCTTGAATGAACATACATGTTTATAAAATTGGAAATAAAATCATTACAGCAGTTTGTACTACTTTGATGTTGAAGTGCTCATATTTTAAATTTATCCAATTTCGGTTTTGGCAAAAAACCACAAACAACTGCAATTGCCAAAAGGCAAACTAGAGATTTTGGCAACTGGGAAAAGGACAGATGGGACTTTTGGCATCTTGGGGAAACCTGAGTAGCAGTTTGGGGTCGTAGAATAAGCATACCAACCTGCGTATTTCCACTAGAAGGAGTGGCAGAGAAATAATTTATCTTGCTGACATTTACATTAATTCCTTGGTATTTCAGAAATAAAATTCTTAACAATGAATACATCATTAACAGACAGTATAATCCAGACTCCTGAGCTTGATGCCTATTTTAAGATGCTCCCTAACTGAAATACTAGGTGATTGATTAAGGATGAGCACCTAATACAAAAGAATTATTAAGATATTATTATAAATAAAACCACCACAGAGATAAGAGCTTACGAAGACCCAGAGAAAGAGACTAGTCCAGCCAGTGGAAGGCTGTTCCTGAAGGGCCCACTCCAGGGAACAGATCTGGCTTACAGTGCAGCTACACAAACGGTAAATGCTGGTACAAAGGAGGAGACTGAAAAACGCAGCCAATCATCATGCCACCTTATTAATCAGCAGTGTTAACCTCTAACAGCTTAAGTGGATTCTAAAAATCACATTGGCACTCCTTCCTCCATGACTGGCTACAGAATTTTTAGTGATCTCTCCAGGACATCTTTGTTCCTTACATTATGATGCTCCATTTCCAGTCAATAGTCTAGTACCTGATGGATTTACCAAGCAACCATAAAATCCAGATTCTCATCAATGAATTCAGAGCATCTCTGTTTTACATCTAATGTAATCTCATGATGACATAAGAGATTCTGCTTATCTCTTTTTTTGTTACTGCCCTTCACCCACGGCCTTACAGAAAGCTGATGTGCATTTTACAGCTTGTTTATAAATTCCTTGCAAACAATGCTCTGACATCTGACCTGACATCTTAAGCTCTTCCATCATAATTATACTGGCAAGTATTTGCTTGACTAATGTGGTTTTTTTTCTCCCCAACATCCCAAGATCACTTATTGGATGAAACATTGCCTTTTTTACATCTTCTTCTCCAACTAATATGTCCATTTTTGGTAACGTATGCTACATCTAAACTGTCACGTTCATACTCTTCCCTGGGCTCCCCTCAACTCAAGACTGAAAGATAAAATGAGCTCTAATGTCAGACATTTAGCTTTGTACAGTGCCACCTACACAAAATCTCAATATTCATAAGATGAGGATCAGCCAATCTCAAAGATATTTAACAAAATGTCTTTAGATTGCCCCATTTTCTAATTTCTCAGCTTCTGCATCACACAGAATTCAGAAGTTCCAGAAGCATTCATCCTGCAGCACAAAGCACCCTACTCTCCAGACTCCGGGGAAAAAAAAAAAAGCAATCCTCCTTTTGTCCCACTGCAACCACATGCCCAGTTCTTGGGCTCATTTCTCATTCATCTCATGTTTAAGTTCTAGACAGTCCTTCTTCAGGTCTTCTTGCTTGGTAGCTCAAAGCATCGAGTAACTGCGTAGCCAACTTTTGTGGTAACGTAGATAGGCACACCTATGTCTCTTTCTGCATTCTAAGATTGTGGTAACTGGAAGATTTCCCCACAGAATCCCACTATCCTGCATCATACATGGAGTAGGGCAGCCAATGAAACTCTAAAAAGTCTCCGTGAATTATAGCAAAATGTATTTCTGCATTGGAATATATTTCCGTATACAGAATTTTAATATTTGGGTATTTTATCCTTGCATGCTCTCCAAGTATGTTACATTCTTCCCTTCCGCAATCACAGGATCATTTGAGTTGGAAAGGACCCTTAAAGACCATTTAGTCCAACCCCCCTGCAATGAACCGGGACACCTACATATAGATCAGGTTGCTCAGAGCCCTGTCCAGCCTGAGCTTGAAGGTCTCCAAGGATGAGGCTTCCACCACGTATCTGGGCAACCTGCGCCAGTGCCAGTCACTTGCACAGTAACTTCTGCAAGTATTTTTTAATACACGATGTATAAATGTAGCACAATTCATATAAAATAACAACCAAATTATGTTAAAATAACTAAGAGTCCAAAGTCAATCGTTCAAAGTTGCTTAACTGAACCTTTAGTCTGGAATGAAGGAAATGAAGGTTCAGCTCACAGTCAGCTTAGGTGGTAGAGCATATGTAATTCTGAGCACACCACCTAACACTTGAGGGAATTGTAGTGGACACCCTGAAGTCCAAAACAAAGGGAAGGTTCAGCACTCACAGAATGAAACGCACAAAACTACTGTGAGTGAGTTACTGAGTGTACTTACACAGTTTCAGACAGGCATCTGCACGTTTGCTTCATGTGTGCTCTAAAGTGACTGGATACAAGCCAAATTATGTCTGGACGCTCTGCAGCTGTGACAGACTGGCACCGCGCCCTAACATGTCATACTAAGAGGCCTTTCTTGCTGCACTGGCCAAGAACCATCATCACCAAGTAAAAAGATATGACTCAGATCTACCCTTCAACTGGAGTCTTCAAATCTATTAACATCTAAGTATTTTCACGGCACATCTTAGCTTTATAAAAATCAGAAACCACAATTCCCAGTAGCCATACAGAATCCAGTGGTTTCAGTAGGAGACAACTTCATCTACTTAAGAAATCAGATTTTTGTCCAGGAGTATTTCTAGGAGCAACATTCAGTATTTCAAGAGTAAAACAAAGGCTTTTTAGTTATTTTAAGAATGTGTATTTTAGAGTTACATACCTGAAACGGAACTCAGAAGCACTGTTCCTCTACAGATCCAGACAGTAGTAGTCACATCTCAGTGTAATTCCAGATGGAATTAAGAGGACAGTGAAATTTCCACCTGACTTCCAACAAACTAACTGTAAGCTTAGGACAGTCCATTTGGGATCAGTCATCCTCCAAAGCACCTCTCTCCTTGACCATCCCCTAACTACTACATATGCTTGAGGCTATAAAGTTTTAATTTACACATCCACTACACCACCCTCTTTGTTTCCTATCTTCTCCTCTGTCAAGTAAGGTAACGGTAACAATGGCTCTCTACTTCACCAAACATAAATTCTTTGAAGACTGCAATGTGTTCTAATCCTTTACTGAGAGTAAAAAAAAAAAAAAAAAAAAAAGACGAACAAACAAAAAACCACAAAGGAAACCAACCCTCAATTCTCCTTTGCTTCCCCCAGAAAGGCAAGAAATGCCATAACTACAACTATACACAAGATGAAATTATGATGAGGACTGTACATGTGAAGCCATGTAGTGTCTTTTCCTACCTCATTCAGTGCACTGGAGGGACAGTATTCATTGAGTAAACCACCACTCAGTTTTTTTCATGTTGATTTAATCAATTTCCCATCATCTTACTATTTACATATTATTTAAATATCATCTTAGACTTATCCATTTCCCACATGT
The DNA here is from genome assembly GCF_016699485.2 of Gallus gallus. Classification (NCBI taxonomy): domain Eukaryota; kingdom Metazoa; phylum Chordata; class Aves; order Galliformes; family Phasianidae; genus Gallus; species Gallus gallus. The sequence continues at coordinate 16,729,372 of NC_052538.1, read as the reverse complement.
TTTTGTTGCAAATCAAAACGCATATGTACAAGCAATTAAATTAATGTTTCAGAGTATCTTAACTTTCACATTTGCCAACTTCCAACTTTTCAGTTTTGTAAATTTAACATCATTTCAACAACACTAAATGCTATCTGAAAAAAATTATGAAAGCAAATGTTCTATTGCTTAAAACTCTAGAAATCATCATCAGAGTGACAAAACAGAACTTAAAATGCCAACACTACAGATAAATGAACAAATGTAGGAGCTACAGAATTCTATCAATGTATGCCAAAAGAGGGAAAGAAAACATTCCTCTGATGGGTCTTATTCCTTTTTGCTAGACTCTGAAGGAGTTCTGATGGGAAGTACATTCTGATAATAGTTACTCTAGCAGCTGTAGGCATTTTCACTCTTTGTCTGCTTCCCAACCATTGTCTCCTTCACTATCCATTTTCTATTACAGTCCTAATTCTTCTCAGATCCTGACTTCCTGTCCTACTTTTCCGCTTTTGGATGTTTGATGTGTCCCAGTCCTTCCTTAAACAATGATTATTGATTCTTATCTATCTCGCTTCTGCCCTAAATCTGGCTTCAAATCCTTCCCCAAAACCAAAGTGAGTTTCAATCAGACTTCTCCAGACTTCATCAGAACCATCTCTCAGTAAGACTTTTCTCTGGAGCTTCAACTTTAAAATATGGTGTCACAGTAACTCCATTTAGGAGTAAGAGGATTTTGAAGTAAAGATGCATCTAAACTAAAGCTACCTCAACCTGGAATAGCGCGTGACGAAGATGGACGATGCAAAATCCCTACAGTTTGTAGGAGTGTCATCTTTGCATGTAACATAGTCAGAGTTTTCTCCTAGACTGAAGTCAATCTCAATCCAAGCTGTCCCTTGAGCAGATCTTCAGAGCAGAGCCAATGATCACCAAGAACTTAGGACTGTCTGTGCCAGGTTTCAATGGACTACATGTAGGAATTCAATCAAAAAAAAGCTGATGTACAAAGATGCTATGACTGTAACCACAGATACCACCAATAACATCGTTTGTGATGAAAACATACAAAAGTGATTTTGTCTTACCATAGAATCACAGAATCACCAAAGTTGGAAAAGACCTCCAAGATTACCTAGTCCAACCATCCACCAACCACTAATATCGCCCCACTAAACCACATCCCTTACTACAACATCTAAACTTTGTTTCTTGAACACCTCCAGGGATGGTGACTCAACTACCTCCCTGGTAAGCCCATTCCAGCTCCTGACCACTCTTTCAGAGAAGAAATTTTTCCTAATATCTAACATGAACAATTGTCTTAAAATAATTTCTACTCGACATGGCTGCCTAACATATTACCTCCCTATGCTTGAAAAGAAGGTATCTACAACACAGAGGAAAAAAAAAAAGACTAGACAATAGAAATGTGTACTTATTTTAAATTTTTAAAGCCATGGGCACACACAGGTTCTTTAAACAGAACTCAGTAATTTACAGTATAATTTCATTTGAAAAGAACCTCTGAACGTCACGTGGTCCAACTCCCAGGCTCAAAGCAGAGCCAATGAGATTACAGCAAATATGGCCACATTTGCTCCAACTCTTTCACAGTACTCAAAAAAACAAGACTTCCATTTTAGATAACAAAGTATTATCAAAATAAACATATTTTAGTCAACTGCAAAGAAGTCTTTGCACAATTGTATCAAACACAGAGTTAGGCTAAATAGTTTCACTTGCAAATGGCATCTAACATCCCCACTTCTTCTCATATCCGTAATCAATATGTTTGAAATGAAGTGTTTTATAATAAAATAAAATCTTGCTAAGAAAGAAGAGCTGAAAAATACTTTCATGATACAAAGAATGATAAAACACAGACTCCTTGAGAGCCCTGAGGTCTTATTCTAATGAAAAACTTGGTATTTGTATTTGCCCTATCTACAATAAATTTGACTGAAAACAATCAGTCAATTGAAAAAAGTTGTTTAGATCTACTATACAATCCTGTTTTTTTCTCAGGAAACTAAGAAGAAAACCGGGATAGCTGTTTTTACAACACTCCAAAGCAATCAAACTGAAAAAAATGCTCAATCAGTGAGGAAGTGCAGGAACATGTTGTTTAATCAAGCCCTTGACATATGATATGAATCCAATCACAGATGTGCATATTCCAAAATACTTCATTTTCGTATTATTTAGAGCTACATTCTACTCTCCTCACTTGTACTAGACGGCATCTAACTCCAGATTTTTCCAGCTGATCTTAATGAAGTAACTCAGAGAGGATGGAATAATCTCTCCTTCCATCTGCAAGCCCAGAAACAAAGGTAGCAGTCCTTCAGTGCGTGAGCTCTTTTGCATAAACCCCTAGTTTTCTCTTGGTGTAGCCAACTGTTGTTAACTAACTCCTTTTTTCCCCTCACTATTTGTTTCCATAATTACATGCATTACATCACACTGCAAGTTACATACCTTCCACCACCTTCTTTGCAGTTGGGACACGTGCAAGCTACTCGTCGCAGTCTTTTTCCCTCTTGATGTGGTTGGTCCCCTTCCTCATCTACCACCTGTACTCTCAAATGTGTTAGATCATTGGTATTCAGTGTAGAATCACCACTGAGCTGCCACTCTTCTGGATCAGGCTCCTCTTCTTTAATCCTAATATCTGAAGAAAAGACGAAACACAGACTCGTAAGTAGCCCATTAACTAGAGAAGGAAACCATAATGATCAAATCTTTTTACTGTTGAGAGTGTTATGTCAGTCAAATGTCAACATACTTTATTGCTTACTGACATTGCTTCTGTGCCCCTATAACCTGTAAAATATTTTAAAAGTTTATCTTGCTATATGTTTCCAAGTTGAAGACATGCTGTAACGAAGTTTTAAACTTCAAATATCAAAAAATCCTGGTACATAATGCTGTCACCTGGAGGATTTTGGTTGCCTGAAAGATAGGAAAACCTGAAGAACAAGATGTGGGACAGATGTTAAAAAAAGTAAACGCATTGAAAAAGTAAATGCATTTTTCAGTTGATCCTGAGTAGCTAGTTACATTTCCACAGGACTTCTCAGTTAATGTGACATACAGTATAAACACCCTTTATTGCTATCTTTAAAATTTTTCGGTATGCACTGTGACAAATAAAATAAAACAATAAATTAAATAAAAAGTTTTAACCTAAAAAAAGACGGAAAACAAAGAAAAATCACTCCTTTGGTCCCCTTTTCCCCTCCTCAACTCAAATTTAAAGAAGAAAAAACAACTACTCATAGAGAAAAAAACATTCAGGGAAGAATATTGTTCAGCATTAGAAAGAAGTATTTTGAGCTAGTAGGTTAACGTAAGTCTTTGCACCTTCATGAATACAAAGGTCTCTCAAGTCTCAGTTCAGAGGATACATATTCACAAGCATATGAACTCTGCCTCTCCATCCCAAACAGCATCTACATATCCCTAAAATAGTGCATGCCTCAGGAAAAAGAATATTTTACAAGTCTTTCATCTCACATCACCTAAAACATGGGTGGAAAAATCAAGTCCAAATCTAAAACCCATCAGGCAAAACTTACAAGTTCAATCTGAACAGTCAAAACTAAGTGTTTGTCAGAAGTATTTAATCCATCTAAAAAGTAGAAGACTACACTCGTCATTAAAACACAAAACTCCATGCTCTATTTTCTACCATCACCATGATTGTACAGCTGAACATAAACATCACACAGCTTTTTAATTTGAAACATAAAAAAACAAAAGAAAAATCTCAAAGAATACATGTTACATATTGCATTTAGTACCATCAACAGGTAATGAGCAGCTATCAGCTGTTGCTTGGAGCATTCGTTCTAAACAGCTACACACAGCTACAGAGCATTTATTCTATCTAATCCAAGCACCAATTACAGTATTATAGTATCCCGTGAGACAACTATTTTAACAAATTTACATATTAATAGAAACATCTTTTCCCCTTCAGAAACTCCTCTGGGTTCCCAAAGAGCACAAAGTCTAAATCTGTATTTAGAAAAACAAATAAAAACAGTTTCTAAATGTCATTTTACATAAAAAGCTGAACCCAGCCCTTTCTCAGCACTGTAGTTTGGTTTTGTTTTGTTTCATTTTTTTTTTCCCAGTGAAAATGATAAGCCACTGGCACAGACTAGTACTAATGCAAGCCATGAAATGCTTGGGTCTGCTCTCTTATTTTTCCTCTTTTCTCTGAAGCTTCCAAGTAAAGATCATACATCTTTCTGGATGCATTTAGAGACTGATTACTCTGCAAAAGTGACTCTATTAATAAACACATAGGTTTTCATCCTTAACTCTAACTCCACTCAAACACTGAAACCTTAACCGAGCACTGCAGCAATCTTAACTCTTTCTGGAATCAGTTCCTCAGCTATCATCTCTACAGTGAAGCCAAAGTTGAACAAATTGCATCAAGAAACAACAAAAACTGTGCTGGATCAGATCATAACTGACATCCTGTCCCTGTAAAGGTGAGAAAATAAATATATGATAAATGGTGTAAAGAGTAATAGTTACTCAGCCTACGTTCCCAGTGACCTCCAGCAAATGCCAGGCTTTGAGCTGTGGGAATCCAAAAGCTAGCACACTTACTTTTGCTGACGCTTTATGTGTGCAGTAAAATCAGCAGAACTACTGCAGAAAGCATTTGCACTGTACAAAGTCACCTGCACACTAACTGAGCTTCACCACTACACTAAGAAGCTCACCACTTCAGACTGCAACACAACTGTCTTTCCTGTCAAAGGTACAAATGTAACTCTTGAATCAACAGAGAAAAAGATGCTTATATATACCTCAAAAGTGATAGGTTCTTTACAGGGCACCAAGAATCGGGAAAAAAAAAATAGATATTATTAAACATATCAACAGATGCACCACTTAAGGCATCTTCAGAAAAATGCAGGAGCCCTACTGACTCTAACACAGCTGGGCACAGAACAGGAATTCAAATACACAGAGGTGGTAAAGCTGTCAGCAGAGACCACTTCCAGCCTGCGTGTGTGTGCCACCAAAAAACTACCTGTCATTTCCACATGGTTTTTTGGGACTACATACATTGATACCTAACGTTATAACAAGCTCATGCAAGCACTGGTAACATCGAGGCAACTCTTGTTTTTTACCAGTTAAACCCAGACAAAAATGAAGATCACATCTGCCCTATTACAATTTATTACAACTCCAAATTTCCACGTGTCCTCGCTTCTTCATTAAGTTCCAGATCTAGTCCTAAGTAAGTATGAAGGGGAAATTCAGCCCAAATACTGTTTGAACTGAGTCCTTGGTACCTGAAGAAGCTAGACTTGTTTGAGCTTTTATTTTCCTCTGAAGGAGGGAAATTAGGATTCTGGTGTACACTTTCATTCCAAAGGGACTATTCCATAATCACAGAACACTGAGAGCTGACTACAATATCGAACAAGTTTAAGTTCATCTGGTGAATAAAAATAACTGCAAGATTCATTTTCAGCACTTCAGAGAAGATTAACTAAAGTGATAGGATGAAACTATGCAGGTGTAAATGCAGCTGTACTATTCTTGACTACGTTTCAGCTACAGTCATGCTGAAAGTTACTGCTGCCCACTAATACAGCCAGGTTGATGATACTCAGTAGAGAAGCCAGGAACTGCAGAAATAGGTAAGGAAAGTAGGAGGGCACAGAATTCTTGATCAAATATTGCTACATAAGAGTAGTAGAAAGCTAATAGGGTCAAATGACAGAATTGCCAGCAACAGTTCAGAAAGTCAGAACTGTTTGGTAAATATTCTGTTCTCTATTTACACAAAAGACAAATATTTGCCCTATCACTATCTAAGAATTAAATGCTTCCCACTGACAAAAAGTCAGCAAGATGCTTAAAAAAAAATAAAAGAACCACTACAGTAAGTACTTAGTAACAGATCACCAGATTAGGATAATGTTCATTCAGTAATTTTAAAAGAAGGCTGAAGAGCTTTTTGCAGTTTTAATGCTGTAAGTCGGGGACCACGTGAGTGCTTCAGAAAAAAAGCTAGCACTGTGTTTATCCTTTTACAGTGTTACCAAAGACTTAAGAAGCAGGGAAAGAATTAATGCCACTCTATATGGCATTATGGGAACTAAGAGGTGTGGAAGTCTTTGTTGTTGTTTTTAAATCATTGATGACACCGTTCCTGATAAAACACACTTGAGACTTCTGCACGGCCAAGTGACTTATTAGGATAAAGTAAGACATTTTGATTAAGAAAAGTTAACTACAAAATGTACGTGGAATACATGGATTATAAAACAGCACTATGCTTAAACGCCAACTGAGAACTATCACTTCCATATGACAAAGAACGGAAAGGACATATCACTGACAGTGCACATCTCTTTCTCCTTTCATCCTCAAAAATTACTACCTTTTGAGACAACACGCCTTTTACAAGCAGTATTCCCATGCTGACAGTCCTTCCACAACCCATCATCCAAACACCGATGCATCAAGAACTTCATCTGCATGCAGGCTTTTGGAACTACGATCCTGATGAGCACTCCTGGCATTATGAAAAGACTGACAGTGTCCTTGCTATAAACTTGATGCACTCTTTTATGAGCCAGATGCACTAACAAGTTACCTCGAGAGATGAGAACCAAAGTATGTGAATCCTGTGAACAGGGTCAAAAGACAGGAAAACTACAGAACCTGAAGCGATGGACCTAAAATTATGAGACTGCACGAAGACAGAAAATGGGTTCCCAGCCTTCTTTTTAAGCTAGAACAGTAGTAGAAATAAAACCCCTGGCCTCTGACTTCACAGTCACTTCCCATACATCCCCACAGGTTGAAGGGAGTTTTTCTCCTGCTTCATGATTAATTTGTCAAAAGGATATTTGAAAAATGAGCAAGGAATGAATATATGAAGCTGGATAATGTTTTGTTTTATGAACATCCTCAAATATAAATAGGATAGCCCAAAACAGATGTTGTTAGATGAAAACATTTACTTAACATCATTGCTGCAGTTTACTTGATGGACTTCCTAAGATTTTTTTTTAATAATCAGATTCAATTTCATGCTAACACCATGACCTTCTCACAAAAACTTGGCAGAAAGGATGCTTTAGAAGTAAGAAATGCAAAACTGAAAGTAAAATTAATAAAGTTGTGAACCGAAAGACTGAAAAACAGCCGGAAATTCTAGAGGCCCATACAAAGCTATGCTTCAAGTATTTCACCAGAAGCACTAAAACAATGAAACGATAATCCCAGCAAATAAAATTGCAAATACTCCATTTTTAAACTATGTTTGAGGGTTTAGTGTTTAACCTAAACAGATGTTAGACCCCAGCCTCACAAGACACCAGCAGGTGAGAGAGTGATCACCTGTCACTTTAGCAACAATTCATATAGGCAACTATTTACCTAGAAAACTGCCAATTTTATTTATTTATTTATAAGATTTATAAAAGCTTAGTTATTTTGCCATGACTTCAGGTTCTGACAGGACTAGAATGAAGTGCCCACCACAAACTGCCAACTAATTCCATTCTCTATCAGCTGGTGTATACTCATCAACAGGCACAGCTGTAAGTTTCACTGGCAGCAGGCAGATGAGTCCTTAAGCAGCTGCATATAATCCCGCAATGTAAAAGCCAGGAAGAAAGACATAGAAATGAAGACCTGTTTTGCTGGGACACCTGAAGATAACTCTTGAAAGGGACTCCTCTGACTTTATTTCAACCATAGACCAACCTGGAAAACCATAGTTTTTTTATTTTCAAATAAATCAATCTTCCAGCTGGGTTGACAAGCAACAAAGTTCCCTTTCAGGCCAATGCCGCTCCTTTTCAGGTCATTTGCTCCTTTCTTCAGATGCTATTGGAACAACCAAAAGGCACATTTAAAAGAAAAAAAATCCAATCCAGTTTCTTAGAAAAAGAAGTGAACCAACCCAGATCAGACCTGGTGTAATTTAATTTTTTCAGGAAATACCCAAACAAAAAAAATCATGATTCAGTACACTAGTAACTTCCACACAATTACTATTAGATTTTGATTAGCACTGCTAATTCTCCTTGTTCTTGACCAAATGATTTCAAATCGCCAAAACTCACAGGATCAGAAACATGAAAACCAAGACAGTACATCTCAGCTCCTGTATTTTTCTGAAATAAAATGTTTGAGGACTAGATCTATAAATATAGAGAGAAAAACAAATACCTTCCTTGAACAGGTGTGTTGCTAAAGAGTAACATGAACTGTTCTAATGTCTCTTTTAGTTACAGACAATGCAGTATTTTATTACAAAGCGCCATTAAAGGAGCGGGATGCTAAATACTTTTTTCAGGCTTCACTTCTTCCCAATGCTGGAAGACCAAAGCCAAAGTTTCAGTCAATATATTTCCTTGCCAGAGTTCAACACGGATACTGTTTGATAACAGCTATTTGTTCTGAAAAGCAAAGCTAGAGAGAGTCCCAGTTATAACTAACCAATACCCTTCCTTCTCTACGTTATGAAAGCCCTAAGCACAAAAAGATGGAATATGAGCTCCAGTAAATGGCTTAAGATAAAACAAGCCCATGCAAGGCTTTTCCACAATGAACTCAGTGCAATGCAAGTCCCTCTGTATATACACCTGGTAAAACAGACATTTTGGTAGAAGCATAATTACTGGACACTTCTCAAAGACAACTGTACATGTATGGGAGAAAACTATTAGCCTTGTGATGACTTTCCATTACATAAGCAAAAGGTAGGCCCATGAGAATGGGGAGGATGTCCTCTACTGATGACCTGGCAAAGCATGGCTTGGAAGAACACCTCTTACATGAGACTGTCGCTACCAGCATCTAAAACCAAACCTTCAGTTTTCACAGTTAACAGAGCAATCTATATTATTTCACTTTCAAATAATTACCAACCGTCTCTGATGGAAGACTAGGAATATACTTGGCTTTTTTCTGGCTTAAAGTAGAACATTTCTGCTGAATGAAAATAGAAGCTACAGCCTAACTGCATTTGTTATGGAATTATTATTTCGTTGGTATTTTTACAGGCACTTTGCTGAGATGGACTGAGAATATACAGGGAAAACCTTCCCATCTTACTTAAAAACTAGTTGGTAGTTTGCAGAAAAAGAGAAATCAAACTCTCCCCCTGTAGCTTTAACTTCTGTCATTCTGCTGTCCCTTCCACACACCTTCCTCTCTCGATTATTTAAACTTAAAATTAGTTCTCATCATCTGCAGGTGAGAAGGGCAATGTATTTTCCACAGAAGAAAAAAAAATAAAGAAGATCACTTCACCATTTCCTTCTATTTGGGTATTTATTCTTCAATCTGAAGAAGGGAGCCATATCATGTTGTAAAGAAGAAAATCATTTTCCACAACCTTGATATAGACAAAATACCACATTCATATGGAAATGATGCTGAAGGTCAGCCACTGTTCCTTCAGAAATGTGAGTTTCCGGTAATATAAAGCAAGGACCAATTAAATTCTCTCAAAGGTTATGGGATGGAAGTTCTAATACCTTCCAGTCTGTGTGTTTTTCCTATTTGTCTAAGAATACCGTCACTAGAAATCTCTGCCCTATCTTTAATATAACCAGGTGTCTCTTCGGGCAATAGTTTCTGCTACTCTTCTGTTGCTTCTGCATGTTTAATCACATTTCATATACTCCATTTACTCACTTCCATTCACACACGGAATTCTTTATAACACAATACAGGTCAGGAATGCTTGATGGAATTCCCTTGCATTTGATAAGGAATCAGCATTAAAACATTCTCAAGGAATGCCAGTAGACAAACTAATGTGAAAAAGTTGAGCCAGCTGTGTACATCTTTTGCTTTATTTCCTCTTTGCTGTTCCTTTTAATCTTTACTTTTGAATTTATACTGTTAATCTATAAGCAGTAACATTATATAAATGAACCTATACCAAATATAAACCTTAGAAATGAAGTTCTCATCCTCCTTGCATTTTATGTTAGCCATAATGCCCTTTTTCCAAGAGCCAGAAAGACATTCATCAGTGCTATCAGGCACAATATGTGCTTTTTGGTACCTCCTGGGTCTATACCTAATGCCCTTGGAGGTAGCAACAAGGTGTGACAGAGACAAACCAAGAATTTCTGCAGTGGCTGAAAAGAGAAGTCTCATGAACCAAGATTACCCAGCAAAGTAAATGCTATTGGAAGCACATTCCTCTGTTTGGTGCTGTTGTCTAGAAGCCAACAAAGAGCAGGCTTCTCTACGACTGGGTAACTTCTCCTTTCTAAGTCCATAACATAGAAGTCATTTCCACAACAGAAAGTACCAGAAAAACATACCAATTATTATTTTACATTGCAAAGGGAAAAGCAAGCTTCTGATACAGAACAGCAGTACCTACGTAAGTATTATAATCACTATGTCTTAATTCATCAGCTCCTCTAGACATTTTCACTTAATAATGCATTCTGCTCACGTGCTCAAATAGGCATACAAAAGAAAAAATGTATGTCTTATGGTAACATGCATGCTTCAGAACCTTAATGCACCAGAGCTTTAGGTCACATAATTATAATCAAATAGTGATTCCCAGGCTACTTTGTGCAGTATTTCCCTCCAAAATTACTTCTGCTACCCACTCTGTCCCTCATAACTATCCTGAGCACAACTCCACAATGAAGAGATTAAATGGCTTCTGATACAAGCCTTGAACCTCTATTATCTCCTATTCTTTCTTTTAGGCAGCTGTGCTCTGAAGTTCAAAATACACTGTATCACATTAACGAAAAATAAACATGCATGTTTATTCTTTCACTGCATCACCAAGATCCTATTTTACGAAAACCACATTTCTTAACTGCTTAAAGAGAAAAAACATGCTGTGAGGCTCATCATTAACAGCTGTACATTCTGAAACATAATGCACATGAGTAGTACTGGAAATTCATATATGTTCTTAAGACCTCCATTTTGATATTCATGTGCTTGTTTCACTTCTGCTTACATGAGTGTAGTACATCCTGGTTACAATGACAGTAAATCAGCAGGAAATCAATTTAACAAAACATTGGACTGTTAACAGCCCCTCAAAGGGACCACAAATTTTCAGGAAAAAGAACGGCAAACAAATATTTGCATTTTTCATGGAAATTTCACCTTTTTGGTAGGGGTACACTAATGACACTGCTGTCCTGGAAGTGTGGTTGACAGTTAGGTTTCCAGCACTTAAATTTAGCATCTAGGTTTTCTTCATTGTAAGACTTAGATGTACAGACTATTAGAAGCGCAGTTAACTAACAAGAACAGTTGAGAGCTTCTGCTAAAATAAGTGGACTGGCATCACCACTACAGTTATTTCTTACAGAACAGTATTTTCAAATAAAATGTATCATTACTGTAACCCACCATATTTTGTAGGCTTCTGCAGCAAAACAACAACGTTACAATTATCATCACTCAAACCAACTACATACAATAATAAAAAACAATTTTCTGCAAAAAGAGAAAAACAAATACCTGCAGGACTGCCAGCATTTTCTCCTTGATGCAGCTGAATACCAGCAGAATCTATAGAGTTCACTGTAACTGTCTGTAGATTTGGCAACTGAGCAGTGCTGAGACTAACTGGAGTTGATGTCAGTGCCCCACCTGCTGCAACTTGACCAAGAGTGAGAGTCTGCACAGGGGTTAGAGTTATTTGTTGACCAGGTGCATTCTGAATTTGCAGGTTCTGCAAATTCTGAACTCCTTGCACTTGAAATGTCTGCCAGGTTATCTGCCCAGAAGGGGTCACTGTTTGTGCCTGAATTAAAAAAGTCCCGGGATTCAGCTGCAGTTGAAGATTCTGAAGAGCCTGTGGAGATATACTCTGACTTGCTTGCACACCGTGGATTGTCTGTTGCGCAATACCTTGTACAATCTGAGCTTGACTGGTTGGCTGCTGAGACTCTTGAAGCTGTATGTGTTGTACAATTGGCTGCGCCGTTGAGACCTGAATATTCTGAGCCTGCGTATCGTCAGAGACTGATGTCTGAATGTAATTTCCCTGAAGATCAGAACTGTGAACTTGACCACTAGTTGTGGTCAGGTTGTTTGCATTTTGTTCCAATATACTTGAACTGTCTATGGTAACGGGCAATTGTGATGAAGATGATGTTGGCACAAATAAGTCATTATCAGTGGCAGTTTCTGTAATTTCGGGAGAAACTTGCTCACCAGTCCTTTCAGAATTATCTGAACTATCCATGGCCTGTCCAGTATTTATCAAGTGCCCATCTGCATTAATGCCTGCTGTCATGGTTTGAGAACCACTGCCAAGTCCCAGAGAATCTAGATCAACACTATTGATGGGTACAAAAGTAATATTTCCTGGCAGTCCAAGAGGGACGTTAGCAACTACTTGTGCTTGGCCAGGAAAAGACGAACCACCAATTGCAACTCCCTGAACCTGGACTTGACCAGACTGCGATAAGATATTCTGAATATTAGCTGAAGGTGATCCAGAGGCAATGATGGTTTGATTAGAGCCAGGAATGATCTGAATTTGACCGGTTTCTTGATTTATACTGCTATTATCAGAAGAGGCTGCAAAGCCAAGTTGAACTTGCTGACCATCCGCTGTCTGGATCTGGGGTATTACTTGGTATTGAACGTTAGACACAGTACCATTCGACGAATCTGATCCTGGTGCAACAGAAAAGATTTGTTGATTTTGCAAACTCTGAATAGGAAGGACATACTGCCCACTTGAAGTTACTGTGGCAGCACCTGGAATCTGTACTATATTACCAGCTTCATCCTTTATAGTGGCAGGAGCTGCAGACAAGACCTCCCATCTATTTGGAGTTCCTGCTAATTGCACAGAAGCCAAATCCCCTGTCTGAATAAAAAGAAAAGAAAAGCAAAAAATTAAAACGAGAGACATACAGATTACATACTAGTACAATCATGCAATTTAATACTAGAGATCAATATGCTACCAAAAAACATGCAGTACAACCCATGTAAACAACAGCAACGGGATTAGAACTACAAAATACAGATTTTGTAAGCGAGCTAATGCCTAAGTCAGGGTAACCAACCTGTGATTCATAAGCTGCATGTAGCTCGCAAGCAGATGAAATGCAGCGCCTGTGCCGAGGCTACATCGGGTGACCAGCAGCAGGGTTACTCTGTATGGGGACTGCTGGGTAATCCAAACCCCTGGCTGTGGGAAGAAGGGAGCTGGCAGGGGGTGCTGAAGTTGCCATCACCGCGTTGCCCTGGGACTCGGCTACTCTTCTTAACTAGCCTGACGCTCACTGCACAGCAGAGGAGGAATTTTTGCGAAGCCAGCATTGCCTCTAATGCCTAGAGCTCCCTTGCCTTTTGACTCTGAGTTATACATAGTGTATTTGTGTACACTGCGACTCTCAGCAACACAGAGGGTTAGGAGGTAACTTAAGTCATACGGTTGGAAAGCTTGTTACGCATAACACAAAGTCTTAGCATTTATAAGCTTATACGAATTCCCGTTTCACTATGCAAAAAGGCCTCTAAAATTAAGGATTTTTATACCGAAATCACAGGTGGATTAGACATACCTATCTGTTTGAAAAAATAGAAAATTCTATCTTTGTTAAGTCACAACAATAGAACAGGTCAATGCTTCAGCAAAGATCTCCAGGTGGCAAAAGCGTAAAGAACCTGCAGATGGATGTAGTATGTTTTTGCTTCTTATTCAGTAAAAGAGAGAAGAATTGCCAACTTAGCAAAGCAGTCTTTTTCACAATAAAGTATTTAGACTGAACTTCCTGCAATGCATAGCACAGATTTGTGTAGTCAATCGACTTTGTATTGTAAACAACCACGAATTTAAAATAGATGTGTTTAAGTTTCTCCTCATCTGTACTACTGCACCACAGTAAACCAATGGAATAATTTAACATCTAGCAAAAAGTAACTTGTCTTAAAACTCATTAGACCTTACTGCAAAACAAGTTTTGTCTCCTTGGCAGAACCCACAGTACATAGAAAGAAAAGCTCTATCTTGTGCTCCTGCACCGATCCCATCATCGCTGCTGTTAGGCAAGTTACCAGAGCATATCGCAGCTTCCTTCTAAAGCTGCATGCCAACTTCCTTTAGAATAAAACCCGGGTGTGCAAAAAATTAGCGTACAGCTTATCCTTCTCTAATACAGCACTGAGATTTAATTTAGCCAGCCAGAATGAATCCTGTGGCATGCATCAGATTGAATTTACTCCACAAGGCATGTAGGGACTTCGCTAGTTTCACTTTCTTATCCTGTTCTGAGCTGCCATGCCAAAATGTTTACATATAAACAAACAATACTTTTTAGGCTAAATATTTATTAAAAAGCAGTTTGACTGCTCTTGGCAAACTTCTTTTCCAATAAGGAAGTCCACCATCTTGGTTCTACATTCCTCAAGAGTTATTCAAACAGTAATTTTCCATAAAGAAGAGAACATAAGCCTTTGTTTTGCCTCAAAAGATACATAAAGTCTTTCAAGTAATTTTTTAAATAGGCACAGCATCACCAAAACAAAACTGATTTCCAAAACAAAACCCATTTTATAGCCTTAATATCTCAAGGAGCAGAAGAAAAAAAGGAGGGGGGGGGGGGGGGGGGGGGGGAAGGGAGTCTTGGTCATCTCATTTTACTGTTTTCTTTTCCTTTCACACTGATCAGCCTTTCCTTTGAAGAACACATTTTCTATGTCCTTTACCATTTTAATACTGCTGAAATACTGCTAAAAAAGTTTGTAACTAGTCAATCTGCTAGCATATAAACATTTATTATAAAGATTTTTATAAAGTATCAAAAGACCCATAAAGGTCATAGGTAAACAGCATTCAGACAACATGGAAAGCAAAATATGATTTTATGTTAAATGTGCGTTATTATAAAACAAATGTGGAACATAATGTGCTGATATTAACTGTCAGCCTAAGTGAAAAATAAATAGTAATGGGAACATACAATGATGTACAAGGGCTGCCATGAAACTAATATCTCCTATTTTATTATGTTGGTTCACAACATCAGAACTGGATGTGGGTGGCGTGGCAGTAGAAGTTGAACCTTCCCACCAATATTCCCTTGCAGCTGTTGCCATGCGACAGATGGCAGCAGAGGGGCAGTCTGACAAAATGGCGTCTGACGGGGAAGTGCGTATGAAACAAATGTGTGTCACTGGATTCTCCTGTGAGGAAAAAATTGCACCCATTGACATTCATCCTTGTTGTGGAGTCCAAACAGTGGTGTGCACTTCAGCAGTGGAAACAGCGGCTCCACTCTGCTGATGCAGATGTTGATGAGCACAACATGCAGGCTCTTGTCCTTGGCTGGTGAAAACGTGTAGCTGATGGACATGTCTACATTGAAAAAATAGTATTTTGTAGCTGAGAATATGCTCTACCAAACAGTGTTACTGTGTTCTTTGTATCTGTCATAGTTTCCATGGAAATAAACTGGAGGCATTACTTTCAGAGTGACCTATTTAACTCTTTGCTGAATTTTGATTAGGTACAACCAGATATTGAATGTTTAGATGGACTGACTTAATAAGCAACAGCATGTTTGTACATATTCAAAGGGAACCTGTATCCCTCACAGTACAGAAATGACCTACTTCATTCTTCCCCTCCTCTCAAAATACATGCTGATTTCCACGTCCGCATTCAATGATCTCTGCCCTTTTCACATTGGGCACACATCTTTTTTCACCTTTTTGAGATATTGTGAGATCTTTACCCAAATGGAGAAGTTAAGGATTGTCACGCATCTGGATATGAAGCTACTGGCATTTCATGCATTATGTATAGCGTAATACAGTTATTCACACGCTGCCCCTAGAGCTGTCTGTATCTGAGCCTACCAGAAGAATCATGAGGGAGGGGCAAAAAAGAGGGTGAGCTATCTGCCGTCTGCCAGCTATCAAAACTGCTAGTATTACAGCTGTATGATGGAAAAGAGTATTTGAGAATGATCTCTAACCTCAACTGGTCATCATCGTGTAGCAACAAGTAGGGTTGCTATTCCTTTTCTCAAAGATTCCTGAGCTAGTAGGACACTTCTTGGGTTCATCTTTGGGGTCATCTTTCACTGCACCCTCAAGCAATCAAAGATTGTTGTAGTAACTAAGAGTTCTATCACTGAAGTGTAAGCAGCAACATTTGCAGCCCACTCACTCATCTTTACAGCACTCCTAAAAAAAAGCCTTGTTTCCTTGCTGTCTCAGCCACCCCTGAAAAATACTTTAAGAGTACAGATAAAGCAACAGCTCTTTTCCTTAGCAGCTGATACTCAGGCAGCAGTTAGTGCAGTTGTTCCTTTAAGAGAAAGCTGAGCAGTGGCAACTCATGCCCTGTGTGCCAAGAGGCAGGGACAGGGACCCGTGGAAAGCTCAGTACCAGCACTGCTCAGACAAGTGAAAAAGAACTGGGAGCAACTGGGAGCTCACTGGAAGCAGCATCAGGAAACAAGGAACAGCAACAGAGCAAAAAGAGAAGCTGGAGCATGGCACAGGAAGAATTAAAATCAACTGATACGTCCACCTGAAGAAAGGTCAAGTACCACCAAAGAACAGAAAGCACAACTGCTATTCAGCCTGCCTTCAGCTCTTTAACAAGCCTTGTATCATCTCTAGGCGGTAGAACAAAGAGATCTCTGAGCCAGAATTGTCATGCCTGAAGAACTGTCTTTTTTTTTTTATTATTATTATTATTATTTAAGAGAAAATTAAAGCAGCATTAAGTCAGGTGTTCAAGGAGGTGAGAAAAACAAATACAGAAGATCGAATACCTTTAAAAAGCACCCTAAAGCACGCTGACGGAACTTGAGGTAAAAATATAAACCTGTAAAAACTAAAAATACAAACCATCCCCCACCAAAGTAAAGTCACACCAGTCCTCACAGGGATATGTCGTAGGCAGCTGCATTTCAACAGGCCAAATGTGCCCAACCAGACACACATTACTGACCAGCAGTGTCCTGCAGCTGAAGAGCTCCCCAAGTTTACCCATACCGCTCTGTGGCTGACTGCCCTTTGCTGCCGTTTTCAGAATGTCACCATAGCCCTATTCAGACCTAAAATAAAAATGCAGGCAAAACAAGCAAGCAGAGGTAGACAGATGAGTCAGGAACTCCTGAACATTTAAAAACCATGTGCCTAATGAACAAGATTGGCCGGTGCCTCATCCAAATTATAGTTTTGTGAAAGAGTAAGGGCTCTAACGCATGAGTTTAATACCATGTGTTTACCAAGCCACAGTAAACTATCTGTGCATTCTTAGGTTATTACAAATATAAGATAAAATACACTTGCTTCAACTCTGTCATTAAGCTATGAGCTAATACATTCTATTTCGTACTTGCCTTAGGTTAAAAACATGCTCAACATGAGTTACTGTGCTTCAAATGACACAAAGCTGCTAGTTAAAGCAAATTAATTCTGTTGTATGTTTCAGAAGCACTCAATTCACAGAAACACATTTTTCTAAATCAAAACTTGATAGAGAATCAAAGAATGTTTCAGGGAAAAAAAACACATTACCGGAGCTGATTAAAGTGTTATTTAGAAATAAAAACAATCAAAAACAATCCCTATCTGGTAAAACACATTTAAATTGTGTCTCACTTAAGGTTGACATTATTTTGCTTAAGATGGACAACTGGACTCAAAACTTTCAGCATTTTTCTTTTTATCACCAGAAGTCCGGAACCTGTTTAAATTAAGACAATCCCTCACATTAGCAGAAATTAGGACATTTCAGTATAAAGGAATGAGACATGGCGACAAGGCACCAGTTCTGAGCAGACTGCACATAAATTCATTTATTATTAATATCTATGTATGTATTAACACCCATGTAACTGCATGCCAAATAGAACTCTGAGTAGAAGCTTGCATGAAATTTTCCTCATGCTTTCAAGCTCTGCCAAATCAGCAAGGTGATTAAGAAAGAAAACCTGAGGTCAATCAGCCTCAGCTTAACTACTAGGAAGGCAATGGAACAAAAAGCCTTGAAAACCATTTCCAAACACAGGAACAAGAAGGTGATCAGAACAAGTGAGCTGGGACTTTCCAAAGGGGAAACAATGCTTAATGAACTAACCTGACGGCCCTCTATGATGAGATGACTGGCTTGGCAGATGAGATCTGGCATGGGTATTGAGACCCTCGCCCCATTATACCCTCATAGACAGTCTGATGAAGTACAGGCTAAACAAACATAGCAAACTGAAAACTTGCACTGCTGGGTTCAAAGAGCTGCTACCAGCAGCACAAACACAAGCTTAGGGTCTGATCACTGAATCCCAGTGGGGTCACAACTGGGGCCAGTACTGTTTGACTTCTTCACCAAATTACCTCTCTGATGAAACAGAGCGCACCTTCAGCAAGTTTGCAGTTACAAAATGGGGAGGGTGGCTGATACATGAGATGGTTCAGTGCGACCTCAACAAAAGAGAAAACGGGGCTGGCAGAAACCTCAGGAAGTTTAACAAAAGACAGAAGGAAAAGTGAAATCCTGTACCTGGGAAGGAATAACTTCATGCACCTGAACAGGCTGTGGGCCAACTGGCTGGAAAGCAGCTTTGCAGCAAAATACATGGAGACTCTGGTGGATGCATTCATCGTAAGGCAGCAATGTTTCTCTGTAGCAAAGGTGGCCAACAGCACCCTGCACTTCATCAGAAAGCACAGGGCCAACAAGCTGTGGAAAGTAATCTGTCAACAATGGTAAAACCATATCTGGAGAGCTGTGCCCAGTTCTTGTCTCCCCAGTGGAACAAAGGGATGGTCTTACTGGTGCAGGTCCAGCAAAGGGCCACAGGGATGATTTAGGGTGGAGTATTTGATGTACAAAAACCAGATGAGAAAGCTGGGACTGTTTAGTTTTTCAGAGAGAATCGGTGTGTGTGGGGGGGTAACCTTAGCAATGTTCATAAATATCTGATGGGAGGGTATAAATAAAGCCAGGTTCTCCTTAGTGAAGACCAGTGAAAGGACAAGAGACAAAAGGTAGAAATTAAAATGTAAGGGAATAAATTTGAAGAATTGTTATTTTTTTTTCCCACTGTAATGATGACCAAACAGTGCCAAAGGTTGCGGAATCTCCATCCTTGGAGATACTCAAAAGCCAATGGACACAGTCCTGAGCAATCTGCTGTCACTGACACTACTTTCAGCAAGGAGGTTGGACCAGACAACCTTTGGAGTTCCTTCCCAACCTCAGCTGCTCTAGGAAATGCTTCTGAGAAATCTCTTCCCACGTCAGCTTAAGAATGAGTGAGAACTTTTTGTTTTATGCTGTTTTTAAATACGGAAATGTTTTAAAACATACTTTTATACTTCCTCCAAAAGTGTCAAGAAGAGTAAAAACCACTTTTTAAGAGCATTCTTAAAGCTCTGGCAGAAGGACTTCTATACTTGGTTCTGACCTAACATTTCTAAGACATAATTGGAAGAGACAGATCAAAGAAGGTTTTAAAAGGTGAGTTTCTGGACAGCAGTAAAGGAAAAAAATAGTTAGGAACACTTTCTACCTGAAACTCCTCTGTTTTGCAGAAGTATAAAACAGAGAGGCAAGAGAATCCCAGACAGGCTTTTCTACAGTGGATAAACACATTCTAGCACATCTGTTCACCTACAGAAACCTGGCATCAGGAAGCTCTATTACCGTCCATACAGGAGAAAATGTATATTGAAAAAAATTGGAATTTCCTCAAAATAAGAAATATGATACAGGCCAGAGAGTTGAGAAGTATGGATAACTAATGTACAGTATTCATCCATATTTTTGCCTAGTGCAAAGACCCTCATATTTCTCTATCATACGAGCACTATCACCATGTCCACCTAGAATGAGATTAAGCCAGTTGCTTCTCAACTGGTTAAGTAATGTTCTAAGGCAAAAATAAACTGGAATTCCAGATTTTCATTAATTTCTGTGAAACACTAATACTCAATTCTAAAGCTGACGATATGCCAAAGCAATCTTATAACACTCCTTTATTTGCAAAGCATACAAAGAAATGCATTGTCTACAGCACAGAAATGATACTTATCTTCCCCATATTGCTAATTATTAACCTCTCTAAATGTTTTCTACATCTTGTTGGTAAGTGACAGTACAGATGAATCATTCTCTACCTTTTTTTTAAAAAAAAAAAAAGTAAAATAAATCAGTGCAGCCCACAGTGCACTGTTAGCAACCACCTACCACAACTGGGGCAGTCAACTCTGACAGCTCCCATTCTTTGAAAGCTGTCAGGGCCAACAGCTTTCTCTGCCGCCCTGCCACTTTCAGCCCTCCAAACCTACACTCCCATCAATCTTGCACTCTTATCCTCACCTCACCTGGGATCAGCCATGCCCAGCACAGCTGTAAGAATGACCCTTGGGAGTTCAAGAGCATCTCGTTTGCGTTGCATTGCAGTAGAAGAGCACAACACAATTGGTTACCATCCAAACTGCGCAGCTTCTGAAACAATCATCTGATCACCCCAAAACCATTCAAGTGATCATCAAGGCTTTGTTAGATTAAAGTTTTAGAATGCTTTCTCCTTTGTTTTCTCCTCTCTGCATGGCTCTACTATTTTCTGCATTGCTTTATCTTTTCTCCTAATTTTAAAATCCCTGTAAATGTTTCAACTGGAACAAAACTTGAAAATTTATAACTAAATGAAAAAGAAACCTAAGTATGAGCATTTAAGTAGAATTATTAGTCACAATAAACAGTGAACAAACAAGGGCCCAACCTCAAGCCTCTCAGGCTTCAAAGTCCCAATGGAGAGAAAGGCATCCATAGAGGTCAAAATACATGAGCTGTCATTTCTAGGTCAGCCAGCAGGGCACCCCATCCCAGCAAGACTTTTCCACGCACCAGCAGGCAGCAGTATTCGAGGGGAAGTTTCCATGGCAAGCGTTTGACAAACCCTGGATACATCAGTACACAACTGAGGAAAAGATTCCCACGTCACAGCAGGCCACAAACTTAAGGCCATCCACATTAAAATCAAAACGAAGCAGGCAGAACACAAAACACTGGTGACAGATGACCACAGACAGAGCAAAACACAGTTGCAAAGCCAAAGCTGAAAGACTGCAATCTCCATCAACAAAGACAAGATCAACAGTAACGCCTGCTTATTTTTTGTCATCTAGAAGTAAGCATAGCTCTAACCAGAACCCTGGGCAAAGCTGAAAGCCTCGTGAGCTAGAGATGGCCTCTCCAGTTCACGGAAGAGGCTTAATTCTCTCAACTATCTTCTTCATTTGCTTTCCGTACCAAGCAGTTGCCACTTGTGTTAGCCTTTTTACTTCCACATTAATCCTTCCAGTGCCATGACAGCAGTGTCCAGCAGGCCCGGGCTCAGGCACAAACAGAGAATCACAGAATAATTTCATTTGGAAGGGACCTCTGAAGGTCAAATGGTCCAGGCCCAAAGCGGGGCCAACAAGCTCACAGCAAACACGGCCACATTTGCTCCAGCTCTTTCCGAAATCCCAGACACATGATATTCCCTGCATTCCTATGGGAGTTTTGTTGTTGCTTTTAAATCATCCTCCCAGTCTCTTGGGGAACAGCTGCAGCATACCATTTCAGCCAGGAAGGCAGTGTGCAGTAACTGGCTAGTCCAGCATACTGGCTCCAGCCCCGCTGTTTCCTACCAAGTCAATGTCAGCAAAGCATTAACAAAATAACCCTACAACACAGCACTGCTATCCTTATACATAAAAGCTCTTAATTGCTTCTAGAAGCAAAGCCTACTCATTTATCTTCTCCAGTTTATAGCTAGAGAATTCTACCAGACATTCAGCAATCAGGACCGCAACCCAGGTCTGAAGATTCTGGGAAAGAACTGCCACCCAGTTGCCAAGTGAGGCACCATCACCCGTACCAAACTCATCCATCTACAGCACTGGAGAAGGGATGACCACCACAAACCCCACGAGGACAATGTGTCTGTGCCCAGGCTTACACATCTCATTTTCCCTAGAAATTATGAGGTTACCTCAATTAAAGCCTGTTTAGCGCCTCCCTCTATGTCCTATCCCCCCTCCCCCCCCCCCCCCGTAAGTTACATTCTAGAGATGAGAAATATCTGTATGCCACTAAATCCCTTTTGTTGTTTTGTTTTTCACGAGGAAGATGTTTCAAGGATTCACTCACTCACTCCCCTCCCTTAATTAAGGTCATCTTCATTAACTCCGGTGTCCAGTTCAGCTACTGTTGGCACCTCCTTCAACTTACATTTAGAGTCCATTAAAATATTTTGAATCATTCATGAAAAATGTTGTTAGGAGTGAGAAATCACTAGAATGGTACAACCTAACTCACAGCAGGTTTGCTGGAGAGGCCTATCTGCACGTATGGAGAGCGGTAGGTCTGTATTAGTAGCATTTTTAAGTAAGATTTTGATCTCTCATAAATTGTTCCTGCCTGGCCCTGTAAAGTCCCTTGTATGTAAGCATAACATAGGAATACAGAAGTGCCACTTCAAAACCTGATCACCCATCTTGAACTATCAGGAACTATTTGTCATATTCTGTGCTGGTACCTTCAGACCATTGTACCATGCCAAACAATAAACCCATCCTCAGGATGCCCAATTCCAGCTTTAAAATGAGAACAACCTTAAGATAGACACAGCAAAGTGAGCTACCACTTCAGCATCATTCATTTTCTAATGCGCATGTTTATGCAAGAGGCAGAGCCAACATCCACTCCTGTGCATCTGCTATTATGAAACAAAAATCAAAGCCAGTAAAAGGCAACTGCTTAAGCATATAAACAAGCTCAGGAGAAAGAGTGTTTGAAAGGAGGTAACAATTTCAATACGTTTTCAAGTTAGGCTGCAACGTGCTGCATGCCCTCAGACCACCGCAGGGCTTCAGTTTCCTTTCACATACAATAGGCTGTAACACAGAGATGAGAGCGTAGTGTATTTTAACGGTTAGCAAGCTGAACTCCGTCATTAACGTTTTCATGTTTAAAATAAATAAATAAATAAAGAGCTGCCAAAGCCACGTGGTCCACCAGCAGACTGCTCTGCAGGCTTTTTCTTTTTTTTTTTTGCTCCAATTTGCTCAACCCTGAAAACTGAGACCACAAACCCCTGAAAAGCCGTTGTGCAGCGAGTTAAAAAAAAAAGAAAAAAACTGGAAATTTGCTTTAAGAGAAGAAAAGAAAGGGAAAAATGAGCGTTTTTGCTGGTTTTCCTTGTAAGCAAACAGACGAGCAGAAAGCCCCGCAGAGGTAATGTATGCAGTCTCCCAGATCCCAGGCCAAATGAGGCTCTATCACAACGTTTTTACAGACATTTGGCATGCTCCCTTTTACATACCGACACCTTTAGATACCGCTTATCTTTTAAGACGCCCCACCTCTGCTAACCTTACGAGCCTAAGCTAAAAAGAGAGAATAGGTCGACCGACTGAGGAAGGAGCGAGCTGCCATCAGGCTTTTGTTACCGAGACGCTAACCTAGCCCTCGCACAGACACATCCCTAGGTGCGAGCTCCATCTCATCGCGCACGGTCCCAAGGTCATCGCGGCTCCTTCAGAGCAGACGGCACAGAAAGATAAGGACGGAAATTCGGTTGGCGATAGGAGGGACCGCATGGTAACCGCGTCTCGAAAACACAGCGTCGACACAGGAAGCAGCTCTCCGCCGCCGCGCTGGTTCCTAACAGCCATTTTACTGCTAACGACATCCTTCCCGCCAGCCGCCTTCATTTTGTGCCGCCGCTCGGCGCGGCTCCGGCTCCGGCTCGCGGCCGCGGGCTGCGCCCAGGTGGAGGTGGGGCGGCCCCGGGCTCCGGGCACCGCCGTGTCCGGCAGCTTTCCCGCCTGCCCCCCGGTTCGAAAGTCAATGGCGGCGGGGGAGGGGGGAGCCAGCCGCCCGCCTCCTCCCGGGAGCCCGGCTCCTCCTGGAGAGGCAGGGGAGCCCGGGGACCCCTCTCCTGGCAGGTCGGCCCTGCGATCGTCCCTCCCCCCGGGCGGGCAGTGCCGCGCGTCCCGTCCCTCCCCCCGGGCGGGCTGGCTGTGCCGTCTCTCCCCCCGGCAGGCCGTGCGAGAGCGGCGGGGCGGGCACTCACCGCTCCGGCAGAGTGAGAGGCGGCGGCGGCGGCGGCCTCATCCTCCTCCGGCGACGGCGGGCCGATCTTGCTGCAGGTGGCCGCCAGCAGAGCGAGCGGTGACGGCTGCGCGTCCTACCCACAGTGGGCGGGTTCAGGGAGAGAAAGTGGGTGGCGGTTAGCGCGGGACGGCGGCCGGGCTCCTCGCAGACGCGCGCACAGGAAGCGGCGGCGGCGGCACCGGCGCCCGCGCCCGCTCGCAACGTGTCACCCGGGGGAGGGGGGGGGCGGCCCGGCCGGGCCCGCGCTTACCTGGGGGGCGGCCGCCGCGGCGGAGGCCGAGGCGTTGCCGTTGCCGTGCTGCAGGTACTCGCCGTGGCCGCTGCTGTCCACGTCCAAGGCAGCCATTTCCTCTTGTTTCACGGGCTGCTCGGGAGCTGCGGGCACGGCGGGGAGGGGGAGGGGAGAGTCACTGACGGGAGCGATCACCCCCTCCTCCCCTCCTCCCTCCCTCTTCCCCCCCCCCCCTAACCCCGGCGCTCCCCCCGCCCTCCCGCACGGAGCCCTCCTCCTCCTCCTCCTCCTCCTCCCCGTGCTGCTGCCCCTGCCCCTCTTCTCCCTCCTCCCCCTGCTCCTCCTGCTGCCGCTCTCAGTGCCGCTCTCGCCTCGCTGCCGCGCGGACGCTCGGGGGCCGGAGCGGGGGACGCGCAGGGCCGGAGCAGGAGCGGGGAGCCCCGCGGGGCGGCTCGGTCGGTGCGTACGTACCGGTCATGGTGCGGGTGCGAGCGGACGGCTGGCGGGGCGGACGGCGGGCGGGCCGGCTGGCTGGCGCGCAGGCCCTGCGGGCCGGGCTAGGCGGCCGCCGCCGGGGACATGCTTATTGTGCTCACGGGCTGAAGCGGCGGCGGCGGCCCGAGCCTACTCCGGGGTTTTTTTTTCCTATTTTGATTGACGGTGCGGGAAAGCCGAAAGGTGGGGCTTGCAGCGGGAGAGGGGGCCCGGCCGACACCGCCGCCCGCCCGCCCGCCTGCCAGCCCGGAACTCCCGCCTACGCCCGCGCGCGCGCGCTGGTTGGCTGCGCCTCGGCGCCAGCGCCGCTCGCACTGGCCGCCCGGCCTGCCAGTCACCCGCCGGGGGCGGGGGGGGCGCCTCGCGCCGAGGCGGCTTCCTGTTTGCCGGGGCTGGTGCGAGGAACAATGAGCGGCGGCCGCGGCCTGCTGCGTCCCGCGCCTCCCGGGCACCGCGCGGCGGCCCAGCGCCGCCGGGACGGGGTCGGGCGGGAGGGGGCGGCGGGGCCCGGCCGCGGAGGTCGCTTGGAGGCTTTGCCCCCCCGCGGTGCCCGGGGGCGCCGGGCCAGCTCGGCGCTCGTTCGAAGCCTCCTCGGCGGGGTGCCGGCGGCGGAGCCTGCGTTCCGCCAGCGCTAAGATGTCGGCGCGCCGTCCCCGGGGAGCCGAGCCGCCCGGGCGGGCCCCGCTTGGCTGGGTGCCGCGCCGGCCCCTGGCGGCCGGTGGCGGGGTGGGCGCGGGGGGCCGCGCCTCGGCGGAGCGCGGCCGTTACGTAAGGAGCTGGCGGCCGCGGCTCGCACCTGGCGGCCGGCTGAGCGGCTCCCGCGTCAGGCACAGCCCTCCAGAGACGCGAGGGCTCAGCAGAGCCCTCAGAGAAGGGGCCAAGCAGTTATTCTCGCACACGGGCTTCTTTCAGTCACAGTAATGGGCGCTGACAAGATTCCCCTTATGATCGGTTGGCTGCTCTGTCCTTCGTGTTTTGCAACACGAGGAAACGTAGGAAACTGAACTCTGACAGGAAATCGGTATAAAGCACTGTCCGTGTACGTGATGGTGCACAGACGATTGGCAGGGCCTGCTTCTGTCGCACCCCCAGAGCTCATGAGGGGCTCCCTTAAGGGTGCACCAGCCCAGCGTGGCCTCGGCTGCCCCGCATCTGAGGCGTGATGCAGCAGCACGTAGGCCATGGCAGCAGGCGACCCTCAGCTTCCAGGCTCCCCAGAGCATGCTTTTTTCTTAGTTATCTTTCATAGAGAATTCTGGAGGTCTGTGAATGAGGTTGAAAAGCACTGGGCTGAAGAACTGTTGTCACTGAGAATTCCATGGGAGATAGGTTAAGCATATTCTTATCTGTCCGTGTTTGTGCTAGGTAGCTGAAGCTATCGGCTAGCCAGGGAATTCTGCTGGCCAGGATTGTCAGCATATTCTCCAAACGGAGAATAAACAGTGCTTCTGAATCAGCCCATCACTATGACCTTGCAGTAAGTGCCCAGCCTTAGCCCAAAACTATCACAGACCAGGAAAAACACACCATGATAATGTGAATGTAATGGCAGGAAGTCACGATGGAGGAAGCCAGCAGTATCTTCCCATCAGCAGAAGATTGCTCTTACTGCATGTTTTGTAGTCTTACTTATTTTAGTTTCAGTACTCCCTAAGAAGCACAAGTAGTGACTAGGAACAGAAGTCACGCTTATTTGGCGTAATAATATGATAATGTCAGAAATACTTTTTGGCCAGTATAAGCTAGAATACACAACCTTAAAAAGGAATTACATATATATACACGAGCAAGTTTCAGGGGCAAGATGAAAATGCGAGATTATGTGCAGTGTAAGGCTGCTGTAGGATCTAAAAAAAGTCTTCTACAGCTGGTTTAAATCTGAAATTTCCTGTACAGCATTAGACATTTTTAGTGAATTGGATGATACGCTGTCATGCTGGAATCAGAATTATTACAGGTAACTTTGAACTTCTGATACAGTTCATTTAAAGATTGAACTGTACAAGAAATGATTCCTGTTTGTATACTGGGAAGGTGGGAATGACATTAAGAAAACGGGCCTTGCTAATTAAAAGGGTATTACTAAATAGTATCAGTTTTTTTTGTTTTAGATGAAGTATGTTGTCTAGGACCTAAACTAGAATTGCTTCTACAATTGGATGTATTTTGAGAGCTCTTGTGACTTCAGCAAGCCACTGCTGATCTAAAAGTTTACCTGTATGGATTGGTTTGCAGGCTTGTGGCATAGCTGCAGTGCTTAAGGACAGAATAATCTGAAATACAACTATTGGGGTTGCTTTTATACATTGAGAGTTTTTTAGCTCATTAAGACTCGGATGTTAATAGAACTGAGGACCAGCTGAGGACCACCGTTTCTAGTCCAATTCTTTAAATTAGGGGGACGCTGTGATGTTAATATTAAATTCAGATTAAAAAGAGAAGAATAATAGAATAGATGTGAGTATTAAAAGAGAAAGTTAAGTTACAAGAAATTTGCCAAAGAAATAGATGTGCTATATTACAAAAAAAAAAGAAGCAAAAAGATTTGCAAATGTTGAATAAAAACCTGATAAGAAAGTTTTAGTTTGCAGCTTTGCAGTGAAGATAAAGAACACATGCGAAACAAAAAACAAAAATATTCAAGAATAAAAGGAAACAAGAAAAGATACTAGTTGTAGCTTTTTGTCTATCGACATACTAGAATGAAATCAATCTAGAAAAGCCCTGAATCTAACAGGTATTGCATCTGTACTGTATGGGAGCTCTGTTAGGTGGTGGTCTTCTTGCTGAATTAGCACTGACTTGAGATCACCAGTGAGGCTGAGTTTGTTGCCCAATCAGAGGAGCCACTGTTTCCTCTTATTTGAGATTAATCATCAAATGTCATGTCTCAGTATGTGACCTGAATAAACTAAACTTGACAGGTACATTATTGAAAAGCCTTCCCTCTTAAAGCCCTCTTTCTAGGCTTCTTCTGGTAAACTGTAGGTCCAGTGACCAGTTCCCAGTCTATTTGCAGAAAAGGATGTGTTGTATCTAAGTTGAGCTACGTAGATAAAGCACAACTGGTCTATACATGACAAGAATAACTTTACCATACTCCAAAATGTGGCCATTTCACAGTTGAGATACAGACTTTACTGTAAATAGCAGAGGAGTTTAGGAGAGATTCTGATGAAACTTTAGGGAAGGCTGTGAAAGATCGTGCAAGTTAGAAAGAAAGCTACAACTAACACCTCTCCAGTTTTTAGCTCATTGCTTTATTTGAGCACTGTAACTGCATCTTGTTGCTTTACATCTTAGAGTTGCACAAATTCTGAAGGAAGTGCACCAGCTAACTCATCTTCCGTCAGGTGCAGTGCCAGCAGTACATGGAAATGTCTTTTCTGTTTGTACACTCCTTTGAAACTTCTGAGTTACAATATATTATTTCTGGTTTCAATAGGCCCTTCTGCCAGTGACCCTGTCTTTAAAGGAAGGTATTACTGAAGGATCGTTGGTATGTGGTCCAGCTCAGTGTTCACATCTGTGTTACACTGT
The DNA here is from genome assembly GCF_016699485.2 of Gallus gallus. Taxonomy (NCBI): domain Eukaryota; kingdom Metazoa; phylum Chordata; class Aves; order Galliformes; family Phasianidae; genus Gallus; species Gallus gallus. The sequence continues at coordinate 16,700,975 of NC_052538.1, read as the reverse complement.
TCCTCCGTAAAGTGGTTTTTTTTGTCATACAGAAGTCTAGAATGCAACTGGACAAGATAGGCAGGAATGCACGCTGGTGTGGTGTATTCTGTACCGTATTCTGTAAAAACTGGAACTCAGTTGTTTTAAAAGGCTGGGATTTAAATTGAAGGACTGGTAGGGAATCAGTTCAACAAGTTACCTTAAAACTAAAAGGGCAACAAGCAGAATACCTGTAAATCACAGGCCTGAAGAAGTAACTAGGACACAAAAAACAGTTCAGGGAGGTGTCTTCTGAATTTGAGGCAATGCAGTCAAGTAGTGGAACAACTTCAGTAAAATCTGGAGAGCCATATGGTTCTGGTTTTTAAACAAAATATTTGTGTGGTACCAAATAAAAACAAAATAATGTCAAGGTTTTGAATCAGACCACATTTACTCAAATCCAACCTCATCCTGAATGTTGGCCTTCATCTTCAGTTTAAACCTTAGCAAACATGAAAAGAGATTCAGCTGCTATTCATAGGGATTGCACTCAATTTCTGCATCGCATATAGACCCGTTTGCTTAGGAATAGAATCTTTTGACAGGACTGCAGGACAAACTGGCAGGTTGACTTGAGAGGTTTCGTTTGTCAGCACAAGGTAGTTGGAGGTAGTTGCCTGACTTGAGTTCATTCTGTTGAACATGAACAGAGAAATTATTCCTTGCCTAGTGTAAAATTGTCAAGGAAGCAGCAATGGTTAGAGGAAGGTGTTGGCTGGGGTTGTATCACCATCCCCCAGAAAGCACCTCCCTATCCTGTGATGAATGGCTACCAGAGTACAAATTTTGTAAGGTGGGAGCAGGCTCGAGCAGTAGGTGTGGTCTGACCAGAAGCTGAGCTAACCTGACATCTCAATGAGCTTGACTTACACATATGCTAGGAAACCAACTCTGCAAAAATACTCCTCCGCACTGCAAGCTAAATTGTGTCAAATGGTACAGGACTGGACAGGGCTTCAGGGGTGGAAGCAAATGAGGAGGGGTAGGACTATCTTCAGCAGGAAAATGTAGATTAGTTTGGGGTGTCGAGGTTGCCAGACCATGCGGGAAATTGCTGTGTTGAAGTGTCTGTCAAGAGGCCAGGATTTCTAGCACCCAGAGAAGCGCAAATAGCACTCGAGCATCTGAAAAGTCTACTATTCTGTAGGTCTGCCATGGATATCAAAGGCTGTGTTAGTCTGCTGTACAAATGCAGTAATATCCAACTGTAACATTATAAAGGGCAAATAATATTTATTAAGGGTAAAATTGGATTTTAGCAGTTTTCCTATTTTAAATGGTGAAGGCAATTCTAAAAGTATTGGTTTCTGCCTGGATGTCTCAATTAAGCAACTCCATTTAAGAAAGGTCAAAGAGAAATCTCCAGTACCTGGATCCAGCTGTTCACAGGGGAGACATTTGATTCCATTGAAGCACTTGCATCCAGTGGAAGTTGTTCATAGGATAAGGAAAGGCCTCTCAAACTAGTGGACGGTACAGCTGACAGCAGTAACACACCAGCTCCAGCTTCTTTCTGCAGTTGACCAAAGATGTGAGGCATGCAGCCTAGCCGCAGAAGGGGAAGAACCTATGAATAAGTAGTCTAATCACCCAGTCCATGCACACATCTAAAGGCCATGACTCTTCTCAAACACTGGTGACAGATCTTCAAAGAATGAGGCCAACAGGAGATCTGTCCAAGCTCTGCACATGCCTGTGTGTGAGAACAGTCATCATAAACATTTTTTATTGCCTAGTCATTTTATTTACAATTTTTTTAAGCAATTAGGATGAAAAGAGTCATGTTGCATTTTAGTCAGAAATTATTCCTCATTCATTACAGCTGTAGCTTCCTAAGTGACATTATTTTTGTACTTTGTGCCAATTGCCAAAGTCCATGAGGATCTTTTAGTATTTGACCCAGTAAACAGGAACTATCTGTAACGTTAGTGAAAACTAATTCTGCTGGTTGTAATTTCTATAGCGTTAAACTGTGCAACTAAAGAACTTCAGTGTGCTACGTATGTTTTTTCCCCCATTAATTGTATTGTCTTGTTTTTATTTGTGTGTACTTTTAAATAAAGAGTATGGTAGTAACATCTACTCTGTAAAATGTGTGTGTTTTTTATTCCGTTGGCAACTTATTTCACCTAAGAACATTTTTAATTAACAAAATCTGTTACTTTCAAAGAGGAAACATTCATCTGATCTCTTCCCTACTTGAAGAAAGACAATGAGAAAAATCAGATAGGCACACAAAGCTGATAAGTTGTCACTTAGCAGGTAATGTCACTGTAGAGAGATAACTCTTTCATTTCACCTCACTTAAATCAGAAACACCTATTTTTAAAGCTTCCTAAAACATAACACAGTTGGACCCCATCAGTATCCTCTTTAAGCGTAAGTCCTATCCTTCAGGATCACTGAAGCAGATATAGTTAAATTACAGAAATAATTGGGAAAAAGCAAAACATAGGATCCTTCAGATAACTGTTCAGGGGAAAAAAAACCTATAACCATGACTTGCAGAATCAGTAATACGGTCTCTAAGGATCCTTCTCCGTAGCCTGTCACAAGGTTGGATTGGAAATAAATATAGATTCACCTGAAAAAGATTAAGAAAAAAAAGGGGGTTGTTATGTACTTCTTGTCTGGCATAATTCTGTCTCACTTCCAATTTGGCATTTTACTTTTAATAATACCAATAGCAGGAAATTAGGCTGTTGTGGAAATGAAAGAGAGTGGCAAATTATATATATACGCACATATGTTTACTGAAAATTTGAAAACTTAATAGCAGGAATTATATACTCTGAAAGGAAATATTTTTAGAGGGATGAGAGATTCCTAAAAATAACGTCACTTCAATCTGAATTCAAGTTGCCCAAGCGAGATCAAACAGGACTCTGTGGCTCCCTCTAGGAGAAAGAGGCTTGGGGTTACAATCCAGCTGCATTCCCTGCTCGCTCTGGCAGCTCTCAGGGCCACTGGTGGCAGACCCCCATCTGCTCTCCTCCTGCGAGGAGCCCGTGTTGCTCAGCATACTTTCTGGCATGCCCATGGTGGCACATAAAACCTTTGTGGCTTTTGCTGCAAGCATAATGCCATTAAAAGTAGGCATGAGCATGAAGAGCAGCAGAACAAATGAGGTTTGTGCCTTTAACTTATTAACTTTTAAAGAGGAAGTGGAAAGTTTCATGGTTCATTGCGGATTTTTCTGTCTTCACAGTGCAGAGAAGTAAAATTTTAAAATTTGGACCATGGTAACACGTAGGTTCAGCTTTCTTTTCCTGCAGTAAATACCACAGAGGAGGAGAATTATATCAGAAATACCAAGGAAGAGAAGCCTGGGTGAGATGTGAAATTCCAGTTACAGCTGTAGAAACCTGTAAGGAAAAAAGCTGATACTTTACTAAATTTTATCTAAGAAACACCTCAGTAAAAGCACTGTCAGTAGTTCAGCTTAAGACTGGAAGATACACGTTTGAGCCTTGATAATGACAACAATTAACGCACTGATGGTGCTGACATAAAATAACAGTAGATACCTTTAACTGCTGATTCACCTCTGGCTGCTATGGAAAAGCCCATACATCTTTGTTGCCTTTTTTGCATCTCACTGACAATCCCATAATTACGTTACTTCTCAGACCCTGCTGCACATCATTCGTGGTCCTTCTGACCCGTTTTCGTTTCAGGACTGCTCTAGACAGCCTTCCCAATCTAAAGACACTTGCCAATGTCTGCACTTTGCCTCAGGTGTCCTTCCTATTTCTAAAAATTAATTAACATAAGCTTAATTATTTTTTGATGTATTGTTTCTCACGCCTCGATTAATATTTGAATTATTGAAGTGGATCACTGCTATTAGTTTGTTCTCAGAAAGTTGGAAAATTCAGAAACTCCACTATCATCTTAATTACTTACAAATGAAGGGTAAATCGTCTTCTAATCCGTGGCAGAACTCCAGAAGATTTAATGGAGACAGGATCTCACTGCAAGACAGAGTTCCCCGTGCATTCCCCCAGGCTCAGCAGGACCACTCGAGCACTGAATGCTCAGTCTGCGTGCCTTGCATAAGCATCAGAGTGCAATTCCAGGACAAGAATTCCACTACATCTTTTCCTTCACAACAATAGGGCCAGATTTTCAGCAACACGATACATAAACAGAGAGGTAATTGAATATTCTATCTGCCTCCAAAATCAAACCCAGCAAAACAAACAACCTTCCTGCTTTTTGTCTCCCAGGGGAAAAAAATATATGACAACGCTTCTCTTTCCTAGCCTGGATTCCTATAGGAATTCAAACTTTTTTTGAGATCATTCTCTCTTTGTAGATTTTAATGAACAGTGTGTGTGTGTGCATGCGTGCACACATACATGCATGTGCATACCTGCATGTTATGAAAGAGGAAGGGGGAGCGAGAACAAACAGCCAGTTTTAACCACATCTGACGGAGCAATAAAAGGCTCTAAAAAATTACATTCTTATACATTTTATGAAAACAGACTGCTAAGCAAGGGAGACGAGACCCGCTGCAGCTTGAGTTAAACCCTTATTAAACACCGGGAAAGCTGCAAAGATGAAAGATGTAATGAATATCCACCCACAGAAAAACTGCAATCAGAGCCTCCAGCCTGCTAGACATGGGAGAATCCAAGTAAGAGATCACCCAAGGGAAGCCAAGCCCCACGAGCTCTGCAGATCACAGGAGTGCCCGGGTTGGGTTTAAGTTGTGTTTCTAATCCATTGCTGTCCAGCTCTGAAGGTGGCACACTTACTTTTGCAATGACTTTGAGGAAAGTCTATTGACCTACCAGTGTTAAGTAGAACACAGAGGCGTGCTTTGGCATTCAGCGACGAGTCAGGTGGCAGCTCTGGTATCAACTGTCTGACATCTCTTCTCTCTTGGATGCCAAAGGAAAACTGAAAGAAAGAGAGGAGGTCTGAACAGTACCGTTCCAACAAACACACTGCATTCAAAATGATGCTTACTACCTGTGGTGTTTGTGCCTTGGTTGCCTTTCCTCACCCACAGCTAGAGTGTGTTTGACAAAGCTTGTTTACCTCACCGAGAGTGGCACGTTTGTCACCTATCAGTCACACAACCGGGGACAAACTACCTTACTGCAGCACTCCCAATCTCTCCCGGATGACTGCCTTCCTTTTTACGTTCTGGTCTCAGTACCTCATCTTTCATCTCTAACTCTTTTTTGCACCACACACTTCAGTTCCTCCTCTGCTAAGCTCATTCGCATCTCTAAAAATATCATCCAGGAACTTTTTACTCTTCGTAATATTGGGCAGCAAGGCAACTTGGCTCTCATGATCAGCAATCTTGCTCACAAGAGCTCAGGAAATAACGCACATAGGCTCCCCGTGCCTGTAGCTATACCTAGCAGTGCTGCAATTCATGGTCCTTCACACCCTGCACAAAGGAAGGAGAGATAATGAATGAATCCAGCAGCCAAATCCTACTATTTCCTTCTTCCCGAAAAGGTTAACTTCAGGAAAAACAGAAGTGCCCGTTCTCATCACAGAGTGACAGGGATTTGTGTGGCATCATTATTGCCATTAGTGCTGCTACACCTATCTGAGGTTAGCCTGAGATAGTTTAAATGAACTTCTTTATTTTTCATCTTTTGTTACCAGGAGAATAATGATGAGCTGGCACAGCACTAAGAATCTCCAAGGCTTGGAGCAATAAAATGGAGTTACAGTCTTCTAAAGTGGTTACATTTTGCATGCTTATGGGAAAATAAATATTTATTCTCTTCGGTACGTTGTAGCTGCCAGTTCCTGATTTTCCTCCAATAAGATGACTTAGACGAGCAGCCGCTTGTCACTTTTCTACTGTCATTCATTACTTAAAGAAATACAGAGGAAGTTGGAACTGCACATTCTCCGAAGCAGTAAATATTTAAAAAACTGACTTTCATTTTTTTGTTTTTTATGTGACGCTGAAGTCTGCCATTCTATTCCCGGAGGGATGATAATTCCTATAGTAAGACAATTCAACATAAACACATGCAATAAAACAGGTCAGTTAAATCTGCAAGTTAATTCTATGCGAGAGCAAGAAGGCTGCTCAGTTCCCTAAGGGGTTAAGGCCCCAGGGCAGTACAGCTCTCTGGACTAAAGGTTGCATATGTGCTTGATTTCTGAGCTGGGACCCACATCTCTAACTCACTACAGTGCTGGTAGCTGGGAGGCGGTGTTGACAAGAAACAAAACATGTCTTTGCCTCCCAGCTACAAGCATTTTGCACAGTTTTCAGGCAGTGAGTGGGCAAGCTGGGAAGCAGTGACCAGAGGGGAAAAAAATTAAGCCATTTCCAAAGGATCTGTGAAACTTTGTAATCTGCCTCTGGGCTTTCCATGGAGAAAAGCAACTTGTTTGACACTGTCAGTACAAAGATGCCCAGTTTGGTTTCTGTAAAAGCTATGTTAAATATCCCATTTGCCAAATAGAAATCAGTAAGAATTAAAATGCATTAATGATTTCTCTCCAGGCCATAAGGCCAGCCACTCAGGCACCAGAACCAAGTGCAAAAGTGAGCTAATAATCATCTCATCTGCCGTTTTCTACATTTGATACAGAGATCATCACCACCTTGACTATAAGCACAGAAGAGACAGAGAACGCTTCCTGCTGTACCCTGAGTGGAAAGGCCTCTGCCTGCCCGCTATCTGGTGTTTAACTCAACTCCTACTTTGCAGTTTCTCTCAAACCATTTCAGATCTATCAACAGTCTGAGAACTCCCTACTGGTGACTATGGGAAATATTTTCACTGCTGCAGCTAATCTGCAAAGACAAATATTTTCATGTTTATAGTGCGAGAAACAAAACATCCTTATCTCCCAGTATAAAACATTTGCTCTTTGTTGGATACCAACACAGTTCAGCTCCAGAACTGTTTGAAATCCTGGCTCGTGGCTTATCTAATTCAGTGATACTCATGAGAATGGGAGCTAGTGCTCTGCGAGTACTTCAGACAGCCAGGGAAGTTCTCCTCCTAAAGTCTCTGTTAATCATGGGAGAAATTACCCCCATTTCATAGACATGACTGTGATGGGCAGGAGTACCCAGAGCTTCACCAGAGGTCGCACACCAATGCTCCCGGCAGAAATAGGTCACCACCTTCCCACCTCAAAGAAGAAAACGAGAACGTTTTTCTTTGTTCTCTGGTTTGAATAACTGCCTCGTTATTTTTCCACTGCTCCATTTTGTTCTTTGGAAAACCTTTTTCCATTCTGTTGTACATTTCCCACATACGCGTGCTTTCACAATTAGCCAGTTGGTGCCACCAACCCAAGTTTTGCCCCTGCCACCTACCTGTAGCTCTGCAGAAGCCAAACAATGGAAGGCATCGCTGTGGGTCCTCCAGCGGCTCCAAATCCCACAGCAGCTCAGCGTGCCCTTGGGTGCTTCAGCATCTGAAGGGGAGCTGCAAAGCCCACCGCAGAGCCACCGCCGGGCCCAGGCACCCCACATTGGGCCATTCCACACATTCGTGCATAGGAAGTGTATCATAACAGTCCTGGACATTACATCCAACCAGGTGCTTTTCAGTCTGAATGTTAACAGAAGCCACTCTCAACATTTTGTCAATCAGTGCTATTGCCAAGATACTGGCTGGAGATTAGAGCCTGTTCAGAACTCGTTTTTCCACTTTTCATTTCCACTTTTTTTTTTTTTTTAATTTTAATTTAAGGCTGTATTATGCTTCAAAACAAAACCAAACCAATATTTTCAAACCCACCTGTGCAGTATTAGTAGCTGCTTCCTTGTGGGACAGTGCCCCTCTCAATCGTCTCCGTACAGTTTTCAGTCCTTGCCACCCACTCATCCCAGCTGTTAATTCTCTCTGACATTTCCATGCATCTTTCTTCCAGAGAAGAAAGAGGCCATTGAAGAATATCGTGCAGAGTGTCAAACAGTTTCCGAATTGATCCCTCAAGGCTCGGGCCAGGGAGAGGGCAGCCCGGCTCAGAGGCAGAGCCCGGCAGAGTTTGCTGGGGAACCTTTGAGCCAGCAGCACTCCACTTGAAAAGCCTTTTTCCTTCAGACACATTCGTGCCTTGAATCATTACCAAATATAGAATGCATTCTTTAAAAGATACTGCTTTCCCCACATGAGGTACCTAAAACTGTTAGAAAAAGCTAAGCTGAAAAATACAATGATACCCGTTGCCATATATGGCACACAATTAAATCAAAATTGCCCCACAGCCTGACTTGGTGGCCATGCAAATCTTCACTTTACTCCTCCAGATTGGTTTGTGAGATACAACCAGCTCCTCACACACGCACGTGGCTGCCGACGTGGCTCCTTGCACACCCACTTGCTGAAAGGAAGGGGCATTTGACAGCATGATTATTAAGAACAGGAAGAAATTAACAGTGACCAAAACAAAGATGTAAAATTCCCTTATCCAGATGCACTGTGCGTCTTCCAGTTGCTGCTCCTGCTGTTGTCACATCTGGCTGTTACAGAAATTACTTGTTACACTATCTTGGCACTCTGGTGTAGAAAATAGCATTACCAGCTCTTCTCCTGTCTATCTTTCCACCAGGGCTTCAGGCACAGCCGTGAAAGGTCTCCAGGCCCCTCACCATTCTGCTTTGTCCCATGCTGGCTCCCTGCAGGACCCACGGCAAGGCTGTGCCGCAGGCGTCACGCACTCTCCCTCACCCAGGATGCACAGCAGGAGAACAGTTGTTAAGTTGATGCAACATTTTCCATCAGAAAAGGGTTAAGGATGACTAGGAGAGTAATAAAGCCCTCCCTTCTACTACTTTTTATACCACTACCACTCTCCAGTGTGTGAACTTCCCTTTCCATTCCAGGAAGAGCGCCATCATTTTGTAACAGGTGTGGATGTCAGAGTCACTTCAGTTTACTTCACACAAACATAGTTTCTGATCCATTGCTTGCATTAAACCGTTGACATGTACAGTGGCTTTAGTCCCTGAACTGTCAAAGCAGGCGGGATAACTTTCCCTATTCTGCCTCCCTCATTTCTTTTCCACTTTTACCCAGACTTTGGCCTCCTTCCCTCACAGCTGATCTCATCTTTGTGTTTTCCTTGCACATGTTTTGAGTTACTATCTCCACCCCTCACCCATGCCCTTAGAACACATTTACTTGCTTTTGCTCCAACAGAAGATCTATTACACAGCCCAAACACCCTGTGTTCCAAGTGTCTGAAGCCTGGCACCGTGAATGCTGGCCCTGCTTAGATTCCTTCCTTTACAGGTGTTTTCTCAGTGCCCTTTCCTATACTCCAGGTAGGGATATATCTTCCCCTTCTCCCACCTCTTCACATAGTCTCCTCCAGGAGAGAAGCTATGTGCGCTTCAGGCTGATGCAGGCTTTGCTGAGGAAGCTCAAACACTTCAGAGCTGGCAATCCCAGCTGGGCTCCTCTGCTCCTACCCACCAGAGTGACCACGAACCACGGTAAGGTACAACATGCACCAGGAAACCACAGCCCTGGAGCAAACACCCCCTGCTGTTGCAAGACAACACGTGAAAAGCAAAAACACAAATAACACGGCACTAAGGCATTCTGTACTTTGATGCAGGTTTGCTTAGACATCCAGATACCCCAGCTCATCTGAACAGCTCTCTGACTTGCAGAGAGCAATTGTCTTGGTGTTTTTCTCTCACATGTGAAGACAAACGCCAGATGAGCTGCTACTCAGGCTGAAACTGAAGGCTGTGCCAGCAAAAGGACAATTCTGCTGTGCAGTGTCTGATGGCAGTGTGCGTTGAGCCCTAAGAACATGGTAACTCTTCTCTGGGAGTAGCATACTTAGACGAAGACAGTCATAATAACAAGATGGTTTTTGTATATACCAAAAAAGCCTGTACCCTAGGTTGCATGTGGTTGTTGCAAGGCAGCACTTACATTCTGCAGCAATAAGCACTTATGCTGCTTGGTTGAATGAAGGAAAAAGTGGAGGGGAGGAGGGAGAGCGAATTGTCACTGATCCACAGTCAGAGCCCTGGCACTGCCCATGTCATTGCTTTGCCCAAGTACCTGAACATTACCATTATGCTTGCACTGCTGAGACACGAATACAAATCCATCCCTTCGACGCTGGCCAGCTGATCACTCCCATCTTGCAAGTTTTGTATACTCAGTTTAGTATCCTTTCACTATAAGGCTGACAAACGTGATCTGAAAATTGAGAAAGTGGGAAGAGCCAGCATTCTTCTTTACTGACATGGTTCCTAGAAGGCAACTCTAGACAAGACAAGTCTTGCTCCCCCGCAGGAACCAAAGAATAACCTTCTTTCACACTTCTGATACCCCAGCTCCACAGATGGAGCACAACACATCTCTAACGGGATTTCACTAAGGGTTATTTTTCCACTTAGGCTCCAAGTAAGACCTCAGGAGGTGCAGTGTGCATTTGTTATAGTTGGAAGACAACAGCTGCGGGCCAGGAAAGTCAGAGCCAAAAGGGGCTCAAAAGCTATTTTCAGAAAGATCAACAGAAAAAACAAATCCTTAATAAAATCTTCTCAAGATATTTTAGTGTTAAACATTAATGGTTTTATGGATGCGATACAGGTCGTTCCCAAATAAACAAGAACTTTGCAAGTAGCTATTAGGATAGTATGCAGTTTGAAGTAACACTGTTAAAACCCCTGAAATACTTACAAACTTCCCTTTTTCCCCCAGGGCATGCCACAACACAAAAACCAATCTTCGCAACAAGAGGATTTACAGGAAAAAAAATGGTCTTACTGCGAATTTCCCAAGCTGAAAATACTGGAAATGCATTGGGATCCTGCTTGTTCACATACACCACTTGAGCAGAAAATATCAGATCTAAACCAAAGTGGTTCACACCATGGGAGAGATGCTCCACAGCTCCTGCTGGCCGCCCAGCAGCAGGCATCTCTCAGCTTGCTCTGAGCCTGGTGCTTGTCTCACTAACTACAATGGGGGGGGAGGAAAAGGGGGGGGTGTGGCGGCAAAGAAAACCAGTTTCTGACTGAAGTCAGCAAGAATTTAACGCTAAACACAGAGCTAACAGTTGGCCAGAAGGTAAAATTTACTTCACTGCTACACTCTGACCACGTTTGGGATTCTGGAAGAAGCCTAGGTAGGACTTGATCTTTTGACACAAGCAACTCCAAAGTGCACTAGCTCTTCTGATGCTGCTTTCTTACCCACTACGCTGGATTGGCCACGAGGGACTGCAGAAGAGACCTCCCAGTTCTGTCAAAGCACTGGAGAGCAGACAATTGCTGGGCTACCAGAGTGACATGCAATGAGCCACGCAGGGAAGGGCAGCCCAGAGGCTCATGTTTTGTCTCATATCGTTTTGTATCCCACCCCAAAATTCTTGCTTCACTTCTGTCAACATCTTCTTCCTATTCTCTTCATCCCTAGCTACGCGTGATATTTATAGAAGTTGTACTTCTGCTTATTTTAGCTTTGTATATTCAGTTTTCTTGTTCTCGATATTTCTACCAGAAACTACATGTTTTTTCTCTCCTTTCAACACGCACTTTTGGAGCAATAAAGCAACCACTTGTCCCCTGCACAAAGGAAAAGAAGGATATAGAGGAGAAATGGGGAAAAGCAATGGGGAGGGAAGCTGGGTTCCGCTACTGCGCTGAAGTTACCTTTGTTCCCAGTCCTTCTGTTTCTGAAGTCCAACGAGTCCTGGTGGCTCAGCACGGCACCCAGCTCAGATGGCAGTTCCAGCTGGCGCTCTTCCACAGTGCTGTTGCGCTGCGAACTGCAGGAAAAGCTCCCATGAGTCCCCCACGCCTTGCCCTGCCGATGTGGAAGCAGCCTGCAGTCTTTGGATGGAGGCCTCCACGTGCACCTGAAAAACCCCATGGAGATGGGCCTCGTGAGCTCCTGTGCACCTGCCTTGGTATGATTATGGACAGACCAATTCCTGCCTTCTACCTCTTCATACAAAATCATCATCGAAATTCCTTTTAATAACAGTAATTTTAAAGTGTCTGGTGTCTTTCAAATTCTGAGTGATATGAATGCAGAGAGTCGCAGCAAGGTTTTTGTCTTTTCAAAAAGCTTCATTTCCTGAAGCGCATTATATCAAAACCCCACCCTACAAATTCCCTTCTGTGCAACACAGCGCTCCTTGTTAAAATCCTGCACGAGCCTGTTTCCTCCTCTCTCCCTTAGGTACCATTCTCTCTATGTACGCTACAATAACAACTGTGCCTTTACTGAGGTTGAACACAATAACCAGGTCTTTGTGAAGGATAATTAACAGCCAGCAGTGAATCTTAGCATTTATTCAACTGAGTATGAATGAGTTATGAAAATTCTTTTCTGTAGGGGAAGTAATGGGATATCGTTACCTTCACATATGCTTTGCCTCTTGCATTATAGCATATTTATGATTTTCGTACTTTCAAGTCAGAATAGGTACACAGATGCCATATATTTGCATTCAGACAGTTGTAGCTCAGTGTTTTCCTCCCCTTCTGTCACTGACAAAATCCCCACTCCATCTGCATTTAATCCAAATTCCTCGTGTCCACTCTGAGCTGGATGAGTGGACCTGAGCCTCTCCAGCTGTTCCAAGAGATGCAAAGGTTTGTTTCTGGGACTGAATTCCCACAGCTGACATAACCTACCTAGATTAGCACCCTCACATAGGGTGCTTCAGGGGCAATACAGTGGTATGACACAGCTCAGAAATACATGGAGCCCCTACAATTGTGCGTGAACTTTCCATTCTGCAATAGAAAGCTGCCAAGTTGTTTTCTACTATTGGAGATATGTCCTTAGAAACATTCAAAGTCAGGATGGATCATGCTCTGAGCAACCTGATCAACAGCAGGTGTCCCTGTTCAGAGCCAGAGAGTAGGATTAGATGGTCCTTAAGGGTCCCTTCCAACTCGAACGATCCTATCCAATAGCTACGCATGTCAAAAGCAGCAACTCCCAGTTATAGCATGTATATAACATATATATACACATATATATGTTTCTTCAAAGTGTATTCATATACACAAAACACAGAAATATCTCTCGAGTCTAAGACTGAAAACCAGTTGTAGCATAACTTAAGTGAGAAAGTAGAAGCACTAACAACCACTGATAGAAAAGCAAAGGGAAGCAAAAATGTCCAGATGCATTAACTGAAAATAATAAATAAAACCAAAGTTTTCCTGGGACTGTTCCCAATGTCTGTGGTTTCAGTTCTCACCCAAGCCTTCAGGACAGCTCTTCTCTCTGCTAAGAGACAAGAGGTGTGCTCCTGCATCAGCAGAGCGTATCGAGGCACAAGAGGTGCGAGGGCAGGGCTGTGATGGGGCAGGTTTTGTCACTGCTGTTACTTGGCTTTGCATTGCCAGGGCACGCACAAAGCATGGGAACACAGCCAGAAACCAAGCCTTTTGATCCGACCTTAGCCACGTGCGAGGCTGGCAGTGCCATGGTGCTACTACTGGCATGTCAGGAAGCACTCCAGGCGGTCCTGTCTCTAAGCAGGCCCAGCACCATTTTCAGCCGGGCTTTGCCGAAGCTGGAAGCGGGGCTGTGTGTGGGCACTGGGACTAGAACTCCTGACAGTGAACCTCATGCCATTTCTGTAATTGTTACTGAATAGGGCTTTTTTCTTCTCCGCTGCAACCTAAAAACCCCCTTTCAGTTCAATGACTCGTTCTGACCGAAGGGCCGCTTCCAAAGCGGCGATCAGACCAGAGGTTGGGGAATAAAAACATTGCAGCCCCCGGCTGCAGCATAGCAGTCCTCAGAGCTGACCCACAAAGGGAGCCCGTCAGCCTCTGACCTCCATGGCCCTTTTACCATATTTTAAAGTAGTCTTGATTTTTTTTTTCTTTGAAAACTAGTGGGGACAGCAGGGTAGGCTCTGCACAGTAGTTTGTTTGTTTGTTATACCTCAAAATGCACGTCCTGGCTCTCCTGGAAGGGATTCTGGCTAACCAGGCAACAATGAAACAATGACATTGCCCTAGTCCAGGGAGTGAAGGGAGACAGAGGAAAACGCATTATTTTTTTTACTGCTTGGATTTGTTTGTTTGCTTTTAATCTGGCTGCTTAGCATTCCTCTTTCCTAGTTTATTTCTACTGGAGTTCAGTCACAAACATACATGTTGGAGAGTCGGAAAGCTCTGCTCCTCCTAACACACCTCCACCTGCCCACCGAGTGTGCCTGCAGGTACTCAGGTAGCAGCCTTTAGCACCATCAACGTATTAGAGGTTAAACCAAGAAGGAAGAAAAATAGTCCATACATCACCTGTGGACAGGAAACGTGATGAATTGGAGCCATGTAGTTTTGTTCATTTGCAGGGATTTCATCCAAGCATCACAAAGCACGTGCTTTGCAGTCCTAGCACGGCCTGCCCCGTGCTGGTACCAGTGGCTGTGTAACATTTCTGCACTGCACTTGAACTTATTCATTGCACAGATGGGTGAAAAATGAGCCTGCTTCCACACAGGTGGGAAAAAAGAAAAGCCTCTTTTCGTAAGAGAGTGCTTCTTGGAGTTAAACTATGTTCAGTAGCTGATGATAGAGGTGCAGATAGTGAATTTGTAACAACAAGGAAGGAAAGCACAGCTTCTGATCCCTATAAAATCGGAAGCGTTGTGCTGCTGTCCCACGCTGGCTGGCAGGACGAGGGCTGCACACAGAGCCCTGCTCAGAGCCAACACACCAACACCTGCCCCAGCGCCAGCAGCCTCTGAGCGAGAAGCACGAGCACGGATTACTACACCGAACACGTCAGACTAAGTCAATAGTTTAATAACCACTATTAAGGCTTTTCCAAATCCATTTAACAACTGTAAATTAGTCCAAAATAAAATAGGCTCAGCCAATCAGCTGTGTAGTCGCTGACACACAGCTATCTGCTCATTTCTCAATTAAGCCAATCTCAGCACCCCGATTGCCTTGGTTGGCTTTGCCTGCCTGTGTGGCACGAGACGCAACGTAGAAACCCCCATCCTGCTCTGAAAGCCCCAGGGGGCTGTCCCTGGAAACCCACATGAGCAAGGAGTGGAGTCACTCACCCACTGCTGCCATCCCCTTCCTCTCTCCCAGGAGCTGTGGACAAGGCCCAAAGCCATCACACAGGGGCTGCCTTGAGGTCAGAGCGGCCGCTTGCACCCTGTCAGCTGTGTGTGAGCTCCTATTGGCACCAGGGTTTGCTGGGTGACAGCAAGCAGCACAGAGGGGACAAGGCCAGGCGGCTGCCACCAAGGAGCCGGCAGCAGTGCTCCCCTGTTCGGAGATGAGGCGCTGGCAGGAGCCAATCAGCCCATCAGAGGGAGTGGGGAGAGCCCGTCAGGCACAGCAGGAATAATTGAGGGAGCTCCTAATTAATTTGATAATAACCCTATCCTGTACTAACACACTCCACGTGCAAAAAGAAAAAAATGGGTAAAAAGTGCCAATTAGCAGTGGAAGGGGAAGAAAGCGTGTGGTGGGGATACAGAGATCCTCACAGCCATCTCCTCAAGTTGTGCAGGTGCACGGGGCCTGGCACAACGGCGGCCAGTGTTGCATGATGCTTCATCCAGCAGCCTGGGCAGGGCAGCTGCTCCTCTGCACCGAGATACCATGGTGAACTGGCAACTGATAGCACGGGTACTCAGCATTCACCTGTTTTTTTCCACCAAAAGAAAGTGTTCTCTCCCCTTTAGTTGTGCACTTTTATGCAGTGAGAGGCCAGGAGTCCCAGGATGAGTGGAGAAACAGGGCTGGAATTGCATGGCCAACCCAGCCATCACCAGCCACCATAACCCTCCCACAACAGTTCCATCAGATTTCTGGCCACTCACCTGACCCAGGACGAGGTTTGGATACTTGGAGCAGGGCAGCCCTCCTCAAGCCCCCACCAGGCTCGTGCTATCACTGTGGTGGTGTTGGCCCAAAGAGGTGCTGGCAAAGCCTATAGTAATCCAGGCACCTGCAATAAGCTGCTGGGAATCCAAGAAGCAGTTTGGGGATTTGATTTCTAAGTAGTGATGCTGGCCTGCCACCACCATCCCACATAGCCTTGTGGTTATTTTCCCTCTCGTAGTCAGCGACACAAGCTGTTTTGTATTTTCACTCCTGAATTTTCTCAAAGCTCTCAGCATTTGCTATTAGACTCTAATCAGAGGGCTGAAAATGCAGTATGTTTTTTCAGAAAACAGGCAACTTGGATCTAATTACACTCTGTTAAAGTTTTAACAGGTATCTCATAGTCACCACTTTAAAGCTCTCATAAAGCACGCAGCTATAATGAGCTCCAGCTTGCTTTCTGGGCAAATATGAAAGTCTTTTTTTTATTAATGTTTGTGAACACAAACAGAAGGCCAAGCACCATGGATGGTATTGAGATTGCTGGAACAGACAGGTGGTGCTGGGTTTCTTACCTTTTTCAATTTCCCTTGCAAAGCAGGGAGCACATGCCAGGAGCCATGGGATGGCAGCACGGTGGGTTGGTCCCTGCATCCAGCGAGCAGGAGCTGATTTCCACTTGAAGGAGCCCAAGATGGGCCTTGGGCTTCTGCGGTGCTGCCAAGCAAGGTGACCCCATCACACAGCAATGCACTTAAGAGTGGGAACAAATTTGGGGGTTAAAACAAAGCCAAAAAAAAATAGCCACCATCCCTCCCTCCCCCATCACTCATAAGCCTCTTTGAAATACACCAATTTAAAAAGAAACAAACACCAACCTGGCACTTCGCCACGGGTCTGCACAGTTTTTAACTGACCCCATATGGAAAGTCAACCTGAGCAAGCTGTTAAATGCCTTAATCCAGCCCTCTGGCCCCCTAGAGGCACGTTTGTCCTGTGAACTATGGAGCCAAATTTCTGCAAAAGCAAAGCCTGAGATCTGGAAACATTAACTATCCTCCCACATAGGCAGAGAACAAAAATCTTCACTGCGACGTAACAAACAGCCAACCATACGCAGTTACAGGTAAGACAGACTTGACACCTTACTGCTGTGCAACCCCAAATTTCAAAGCAATGCGAGTCCCAAACCCCAGCAGTTGTGAGGGCAAGGAGGGCACACAGGGGAGCACCCACCCCTGCAGAAGGATTTGCTGCGGGGACTGCAGTGCTCACATGGGCACTTGGTCCATACGGTAGCTCACAAAATCTCTTTATGTTTCAAACACATAAAAATGACTTTTGTAGTCAATATGGATCAGCACTGCAGATCAAGATAATAAGCCAAAGCAAGAGGGACAGAAAGCTCTCTGAGCAGAAGCTGAACAACCACAGTAAAAATCCCACCTGCTGCTGTCTTGTTTCAGACATGCTCAGCTTTACCATGGAGTTACCAAATTCTGCTTTCCTCCATTTCAGGTAAAAGCTCCCTACCAGCTGCCGGTCCCACCACGTGTGCTGCAGAATGCATTGGCCAACCAGGACCTCAGAAAGCCTCCACGCTGCCAGCAGTGCCCACCCAAGCACACAACATGTATGGGCTCTGCCTCACACCCTGGCAGTTCACTCGTTTGCGTTGCAGTAGAGCACACTCACCCGCAGCAGGAATAAGGGAGAGTCTTCCCTTCCAGCAAAGAGTGGAGAACTGACCCTTTGGACATACTTAGTTTAAAAGGCAACCACAACTTTGAAGTTTTGATGCAGGAAATGACATGGCTTCTCTAGCTGCAGTGCTATGAAATCTTAAGTGAAAGATTGCTTCCAGCAGAACACCCTGATTAAATCTGCAGAGATTTAGCAAAAAATAAGATTTCAAGGCCCAATTAATTTTCTGATTAAGAAGTCAAGATGGGTAAAGAGCTGGGAACAAGCAGCTGAGATCACAGTCTTTCTCCTTGAATATGTTTCTGTTCATTAATGAAGATTTTAAAAAGCAAAGGACAGAAGAATAAAAGACTGACCTTTGATGTATGTGATATGCCATAAACTAGAACCAGTCCTCCAGATTTTTGCCTGTCAGCTTCGCATTTATGAAACAGAAGTTGCCTTTAAAGATAATTCGACATGATTACAGGTCTCTCCCAGACTGAAGATCTCTCTTAAAAGTGATCTGTATACATTGCCCTTTTTTCCCCTCTATGATGTTAAAAAAAAAAATAGAAAGGCCTGAAAGTTTTGAATATCAATGCTTCCCGCTCACCTCTCTTCCTTGGAATCCTGGAGACACACAAAATCCGATCTTTCTGTTTTTGCTAGAGAGAGTTTTAGATGATCTGGGCTTCTCCACGAGGAGGGAGCGAGTTCCTTGCTTCTGCAGGGGAAAGGCAGCTCTCACAAACAGAGCGTCTCCTATAAATATATCAGTAATGACCATAAAAAGGAAAGCAGCCTAAACAAAAACCACGTCCAGGCGCTGAATTCGGGTATTGCGCTCTTGAAAGAAGCGAGCCCGCACCGGGCAGCTCTTGTGCCAGCCAGAGCCGTGCAGAACACGTGTGCCATTTCACCGCTTAAAAACACCCATCTGACAACCCAAACACGGCCTTCTTTCCTCCTTTTCCCACCAACAACCAAGCAGCGTGTTACCTTCAAGTAATAATGAGTAGCGCTTATTTCAATAGATCTCTATTCCTACAAAACGCAATCCCCCTCATTTAAGCCTTTGACTGGAAGGAGGAAAAAACAAGCCAGACTTTGCCCTGGATCAGGGAATTTGAGAGACGTATCCAAGCCCGAATCAGCCACATACAAGTCCTAGGACAAGGAGTTATGCAAAAAAAAAATCACCTTGGAGTAAAGCAGACTAAGCTGAGAATCCGATGTACTGCAGGTAGTGAAAACTGTCTAACCCCCTGAAGTTTGCAATGCTCATGTGAAGTACTGTATACTCCATAAGTAAAACCTCCTGCCCCAGAAATCCAAGGGAGGGTGAAAGAACTCACTTGAAGGTTTGTCTCTTTGAAAAAGACCTGAGGGAAGGAAAAAAGGTCCATTCCAGGGCTCGCAGAATAAGTGTATTTAGATACTCCTCCTTAAGAAAGGACCCAGATGCAAGCAAGGTTTGTGCCATAGTTTAAATCCAGGTTCCCAGAAAAAAAAACTTGCTTACAGAAAGATCAGAAGATCTGAGGATCATTACTGCAGAGGATTCTGAGAAATTATCTCCTAATACACAGTTGAAGACAGAACTAGTCTTGGTCTCTCTTTGGCTTGAACCTCTACTGAAATTTAATGCTGACAAATCAAAAAGGGATATATCCAGAATCCGTAACCCTGATAAAAATGGGAAATCTGTATCATCTTAATCAAAGGATATGCCACCCTGAGCTGGATCTGTGTCTTGTCCCTTGGCCTCATATGACTCCTGTGTGGTAGAGGTTAAGGGTTTGTTAAAGAATATCGGTTTTGATTAAGTGTCACATACGGCGTAAAACATCCTCTTTATCATTGGAAGTGGAGGTTGGGGGCCAGACAGTGCCTTTTAGAGAGCTTCTAATATAAATTAGGTGTCTTAGGTAATGGGTGGTTTTCAGACAGGATTGATCTTTCTGTGGTCCAGTCAAAGTAGGTGTGTTTGGTGAGATGTCACAAAAGCGAGCTTCCTGGCACCTATACTAATGGGCTGGTTACCCCTTTTGGAGTAGGACTTGAAAAATATAACACAGGAATCCCCCTCCCCCTTCCTAACTTTTTCATTTTCTTGATGTAATGGGCAAAGGTCTATATATCCTTTACTCCTTTGGTATTTCAGTCCTTGTATTTGCAGTATCACTCAGTGAATCTTAAGCCACTCATCCTTTTAGTCACTTACAGCTCCCTAAACTTGCATGAACTTAAAGATGAAGCTGTTATGAGTAGACTAGGTTACTTACTATTTTTATCAATGTACAGCCTTTAAAGGAAAATGTATCGAATATACCATCGCCACCACAACCAAATGATTTCTCTTCCCCATTAAGTCCTCTTTGGAAACTTTGATTGCACAGAGACCTAGGAAGAACTGCAGAGATGTTAAACCCTACATTCCCCTGCCTCAAAAATAAGAGCAAACATGCATTTCTATAGACTTCAAAACCTGTCTGTATTTTCCTCTTTATGAAGCAGAAATTCTCTCCGCTTTGTGCAAAGAGTGGCATGATCAAAAGCACAAACTGAGCACATGAGAGCAAGAAGCTCTAACGCAGAACCTAACCGTGGACCTCAGGTAAAGAGGGTATATACAAAACAAACCTTTTCTTTATAGTTCATTGACATGTTGTAGTTAAAACTTTTCTGAAAAGTTTCCATGGATTTATGAAGAAGTGAGAGCACAAATGCACAGCCGGTATTGCAGCCCCCATAAACCCAGCCAACGAGCAAAATCCTTAAGTCTTTAAATATGCAGTAATACTGCAATATTAAAATGTTTACAACACATTTCCTGCATACCCCCTCATCATTGGTAAATATCAAATTTAAAAATATATTCATATAATCAAGACACATGAATTTATTCTGATTCTCTCACCGAAAATCATCTTTGATCCCAATCTAAGGAACTGGAATAACTAAGACTTAGAACACAAATATCCTTAATTTGGTTATGAAAATGGACTCCTCTTTAGGTGAAGACTTAAGCCTATATGTAGCTCTAAAGCACAGAACAGAACAGCTTCACTGAATACAGTGGGATTATTAAAGTTACATTTACTGTCAAACCATGACCAAACCAAGCCTGAGACGTGACACATTCACTGCCTTCTTGTTTGTTTGTTTCAATTTCAGATATGAAGTATAAGGAGTCTTCTCTCAGTGTGGAAGACCTGAAAAGGACTAAGTGACCTTTAAGGATCTCTTCCAACTCAAAGGACTCTATGATTTCCTGTCTCTTATCTCAGGACCTCTCAATGCTCATTTTTGCTTATTTGCTCATTTTTATGATGACATAACTTGGACAAAATGTGTTGAAATGTTATTTTCAAAACCTCCTTGACCAGTTGAGGACTATTTCTTTCCAACAGCTTCAAACAAAGAGCATCTACTCCTACATCCCCTCCTATACCCAAAGGGAACAAAGCAGGAGGCATTTCACTAATGCAAAGGATTATATCAAAACCAGTGACTCTCCACTAAATTCCACTTACAGAAACATAGTGCATCCCACGTGATGATCGCTTCCGCACTGGCAGGGGCCCACAAGCACTACTCTTGGCTCCACCTGAGACCATTCAATCCCTATGCTGAGAGCACCACCCAAATGCAACCCAAGCTGTGCCAGGCCCAGAGCCATGAGCACCTCCTTGGGGAGCTCATCGCAGTTACACGTAGAATGGAACCTTGAACTGGAAAGGCAGTAACACACATGAGCAAGTAGTGATGGCAGAGCAACCAAGAGAGGTGACTGAAGTGCAGTCTACTACCAGAGTGATCTCCAATCTCCTTAAAGGAGTGACACTGAAATCAAGGCAACGTGGTTTCCTTTATTCCTCACCCTACAGTGCCAGTGCAGCACCTGAAGACAGCCATCCCTGCCACCCTCAGAGGGCTCTCCCCTGCAGGCCCTCCCCATGCAGCACCTCCCTTTGCGAGGGGCAGGCAGCACAGTCAGGCCACTGAGCATCGAGCACTGCGCAAATCCTGCTCCTAATCCAAATCACTTTTGATAAGAACAAAAGCCGTGTGCAAATGAATATTTCTGTCTTATTTCAAATTCTAGGTTTCAACTGCAATATTAATGCTATTTTACAGTGTAATTTACTTGTAATAATATGTCATTATTGCCATTTTACAGTTTTCTCTTAAAGTAGTAAAGAAAATGTTTTAAAAGGCACAAATAGCTGCAGCACAAATCTCCATTCAGCTTAAGAATCTGTGCTCTCCCATCAGAATGGCTCGTAATTGAAAACAATGACATCCCCAATGCGCTAAATGCTCCAGTCATTACAGCATTTTTATTTTGGAATAAAAGAGCATGCTCACAGCTTTTTTCCCCCTAAATAGTAAACATAAATTAAACATTTCTCTTCTGTTCCCAGAATGGCATCTGCCGGGGCTGACCCCCAGCCGTCAGGGCAGGGAGCCTGAGACAGCATGCAGGGAGGGCAGCATCTCTGCCTGGGGATGAGGTTCCAAGCAGAGCTGGGACCAGGACAGAGATACCACGAGGAAGGCAGCATTACTTAAGGGAGAAGACGACTGTCGTTCGTGCGGTAATTTTGTACCTGTCCTGTTTCTACCTGTTCACTGTATCTTTGGAGCATCCTATGAGAGCCGTACCCAGTGTGGTTCCAGACTTTTATAGAATGGCTTCAGTTGGAGGGGACTTTAATGATCATTTATTTCCATTCCTCCAGCCATGGGCAGGGCTGCCCCACTCCAGATCAGGCTGCCCTCCAGATGGGGCCTCATAATGGCAGAGTAGAGGGAACGACAGTCCCCTCCCTCAACCTGCTGGCCACCCGTCTGTTGATGCAGCCCAGGATACTGTTGGCCTTTGGGGCTGCAAGCATACACTGCTGGCTCATGTCCAGCTTTTCATCCATAGAACTGCTTGAGTTGGAAGGGACCCTTAAAGGTCATCTAGTCCAGCTCCCCTGCAACGAGCAAGGACACTTACAGCCAGGTCAACCCCATCCAGTCTGACCTTGAATGTCTTCAGGGATGGGGCATCCACCACCTCTCTGGACAAACTGTTACAGTGCCTCAGCAGCCTTATTGAAAAAACTTCTTCCTTATGTCCAACCTAAATCTTCCCTCTTTTACTTTGAAAACATTTCCCCATGTCCTATCTTCACACATCCTACTAAAAGTTTGTCTCCTTCCTTCTTATAGCCCCCCTTTAGATGCTGAAAGACCACTATCATATCTCCCCGGAACCTTCTCCAGGCTGAACAGCCCCAGCTCTCTCAGATTGTCCTCAGAGGAGAGGTGTTCCATCCCTTGGATGTTTTTTGTGTCCCTCCTCTGGACCTGCTCCAACAGCTCCATGTCTCTCCTGTACTGAGGACTCCACATCTGCACGCAGTACTCCAGGTGAGGCCTCACCAGCACAGAGCAGAGGGGCAGGATCACCTCCCTTGCTCTGCTGGCCACACTGCTTTTGATGCAGCCCCAGGGCTTTCCATCTTTACTCCAAATTATTCACGCACCACGAAACTCCTTGAACACACAGTGAAGGGTGCTTAAGGCCCACGTGGCCAGGAGGGCTGTAGGTTACATCCAGTTGTCTCTGGGATGTTGTACCAACAGCAACTACTGCTGAACAGCAGTGGGAGTTACACAGCATTTCCAAAAATACGGATTCTCAGCATGATGCCTATCTGAATTCAGCAGAAAAATATTTAGTGGCTGGCTAAACATTAGTAAACAAAAGCAGATCAAGATGATGTTGCTATAATAACAGATTACATTACCATTCCTCGTCCTCAGGAGCACTCTGATTAGACCAGGATCCTCGCAGGCCTTATGAATAAGGCAGGATGGGCTCTGACATCCCCGCTGAATGCAGGAGCCCAGCAGGCAGCAAGGAGCCGGGTGCTGCTGGGAGAGGCACGGGCCTGACAGCAGTGACTGGGGCTGCTGATGCTCCTAAAGTTTGGGATGAGGTTTTCTACCAGCACGGACCGGTACCGCTCTATCGAAACCAAGAATGCTGCTAATTTGCAACAGCAAAAACTGACCCCTGGTCTATTCTAATCTTTTCTTAGTGCGAGGCTGAGTTGTCCTAGTGAAGAACAGTGAGGATGTTTTGCACTACAGAGACAAGTACAAACTTCGCTGTTAGTCAAGGGATGGGAAGCTCCACCAGTCGAAGGAACCTACAGCCCTGCAAGCACACCTCGCCTTGATTGCTGATCTCAGATCTGCAATTGCATAATTACCGAACTGAGAGAAAATTACTTTTTGCTTGAGAGTGCTGGGACAGCTCTGAATCCATGAATGACTCCCCTCAGGCACTGGTGTTTAATTTATGAGCTATTTATCTCCTTGCACACACCCCGGCACAAACAATTATACTTAGTAATTTGTTGATCTTATCAAGGCTGTTTGATGTTACTGTTGCTACCTCCAATAACGCTGTGCTTTGAAACTTAAGCAGGGTTTAGAACCAAACTCGGCTACTTTGCACACAATTCACATTTCAGAAGTTTAACCCTTTGGCAGCTAAACGGCTTTCCACACCATCTGTAAAGGTGAGCAAAAGTTCCATCTGCTGCAGCCCAGCTGGCAGTGCAGCCCCTCGGCAGCAGCGGGCGCCCTTCGGCCAGGGGCAGTTCTGGACAACAGCCTCCCTGACTGCCAAAAAGGAGGACTGCATTGACCTTTAAACTGTTGCACGTTTACCATCAACAGAACTCAATGGATGCCTTTGTACGCCTCACCCTTGTCCCTGGTTCTAAGGATCAGGAACCAAACTTGTGGCTGCACAGTGCTTGCCTTGGGCCATACCTTACGCACAACAGCTCCTCTGCATGTCCTTGACCAGAAGGTGCTCACAAGCAGCTCTCCCAGGTCCCCTCACAAACCTGCCATCTTCCTTGAGTGCTGCCACAGCCACTGGGCTCACCAACACACAGCTGGATAACGTAGGGACAAGCAATACAGACAGCGCAGTGATTTAGCATGGCGCTTTCAAGCCCAGCCTTAAATCAGACACAGTGATGGAGCTGGTCGTGCTGCTGCCAGCAGAGGGGGGAGGAGAAGGAGGTCAGGGTCAGCTCTGCACTGAGCTCACACACAGCACAACTGGCACCTCCTGTGCTGCAGCCCAGGTGAGCAGGGACAGAGCCCCGGTCAGTGCCGGCAGATCTTCTGCCATCAGCATCCCCAGGGAAACCCACCCGCACTCAGACATACCCACACATTACCTCAGCCATCTGAACTCCTCCTGCTGTGCAGATTTCCTGCCCTGCAGGGCCCAAAGCCAAGGAGCGAAGCAGGAAGATGTCTATGCCGCAGCCCCACGTGATGTCCCATGCTCAGATACGTTTTGTCAACTTCTGCATCGCATGTGCTCTCGCAATAGCAGCAGATTTTGTTTTCTATATGGTTTATAAAGCTTTCCCCTGCCAAACGCATACATTTTGCATGCAGAAAATAAAATGCTACAGGCAATCTGCAACTGCACGGAGCTGTAACGAGCTCTGATGAGCAGGCACGTACCACATCATCTGCTTATGGCGGCAAGAGCGCACATGTAACTGATTTCACAATATGCAACACGCTGCCATATGTGCCTGTTCTCATAGATCAGGAATTGGCACTACCTGCAGATAGAAGCCAAGAAAACTGCTTCAAAGACAGCCTGGAAACACAGCATTTACTTCAGAACTTCCAAAGCCTGACCAGCACTTGGCTATCCCCATCCGCCGGGTACTGTGATGAATACCACCGCTTTGATTTTTTTGTTGTTGTTTTCAAAGCCTCCAGTGGCTCTCCTGGTTTAATTGAAGCAAAATGGTAGGATTAGCATAATCAAACATATGGAATTAGTATTGGGAGAGTAAGAATTAAAACGAGCGAATAGCACTTTTAAACAGTGTCCAACTTATAACGATTCTCCCGCTAGCTGCCCGTGCCCTTCATCCTCCGTGAGTTCACAAGTAGAGAGAAACATTAAAATGGAGCAGAAAACATTTAAGCCGACAGCTTTGCCACATCCGTTGCTCTTTCAGAGTGCAGTTTTGCTGTCATACCCGCAGCTGGCAGGAGCAGCACTGCGCCAAACCACCCGGCGAAACACAGCACCAGGACGGATGCTAAGCTGGGCTGCGCTCCTCACTGGTGCCTGGGGGCAGCCTTTGGAGGAAGGCTGTGCTGGAGGGGCACAAGGACAGCAGCAGCCATTGATGGTCCCATCCCGTCCCGCACTTTGTGTCTGCGGCCAACCGATGCCCCGCAGCACAGAATGAAACCAGAGGTTTTCATATTTAACATTAATAGTTAAAGCTGAAGAGAGAAACTATGCATGCAAGGTAATAAAATGAAACATACCGTATTAGAGAATATACTTTCTTAAAGATGTAGCAAAACTATGAAGTTTGTTTTATATTTTCAGAGTATTGTAATAGCATGCAACACTTCTGTTATTAAGAATAACTTAGTTCAATCTTTACCTACTTTTATTTACAGAACTGGGAGGATTTGCAAAGTACGTATGTTTAAATTTGAACAAATACGGTTTGTTAAATGCAATGAAGAGGAGCAGCAATACGAATGAATCCATTAACGGTCCTGACAACTTCTTCATTTAAAAATCTTAAGTAGGGGCACGGTTACAATTTGGAAGCCAGAGCCAGCTTTGGGCCAACAACACGACCCATTCCGGCCAGTACTGAAGCAGCAGAGGTGGGTCCCCCTCCCCGGCACACGCACTCCACTTCTCTCTCACCTTTCCTTGTAATGGGAATTCAGTGCAGTCCCTTCTCTGAGACTGCTGCCTCGCTGACTTCCCACAGAAAGGGGCAGGTTCTGCTTCCCTTTGGCTCTGGCGTTTGACACAGGCTTTGGTGTTCCTCATTTCTTCCCCTCCCCGCAGAGGGCAGCCAGGGACCAGCAGCCTTTTCAAAGCGTACAACCAGATTTGTCACAGCGGTGCAAGAGGTCTGCCGCAGCATTCAGTGAAGAGCAACACCAGCATCTCCCCCAGCCGAGACCACACTGACACCACAGGCACTTGAGAGAATCATCAGGCTATTTTAAACACACTAAGCATACCGCAACTGAGGGCAATCCTAGAAACTTGCCCTTCCTAGAAACTTGCTCTTCTGTGTTACCCCAAAAGACCTGCTCTCCCTCGTGGTTAAAGGGGCAAAAAAAAAAAGCACTCCTATCTGCAGCCTTTGTCAGCCCAGCGACTTGCCTGCAGCACAGCGTGACCTCTCCCTTCACAACACTATCTGTGTCACCCTCCACTGGCCTGAAAACCTGACCCGAGAGGACAACACACAACATCAGGCACCGCTGCTCCAGCCTCCACAATTTAATAATCTCGAGGCAAGAAAGAAAGAGTTTAAAAATGACTGGAGAGGAAAAAAAAAAAAAAAAAGACACAGCCTCAAAGAAAAGCATGATTTTGCTACATTTGCTCTCTCCAGTAAAAATCATTCACGCTGCATCATTTTTATTATCCTTGCTATCATCTTTCAGTGAATGTCCATCTACAAATTCATTAACTTTTTTGAGACAAATCATTGGCATCCTAATCTTCTGATTCCCATGAAAGACTCACTTTCAAGATACAATTGCAGCTGCCCCACACTGCCAGTTACTGTATCATACACGTCTTAAAATTCTGTAATCAGCATCCACCAGGTGCCGTATCGCATTCAGCACACCACAGTCAGTCAATACAGACATCCCCAAACACACCAAGGCTGGTTTTGTCAAATGTTTTATTGAGTGTAGACATCTGGAGTACTGTAAAACATGCATTATCTGTAGATTCAAAAAGGAGCAAGCCACATTGTCCTCACTGTCAAACGTGTCAGGCTTGGCATACATGATGGAGATTAATGAAGTATCATGAGAGTAATATGGTTCCTGAAAAGCTTCTACAATTTGGAGTAGGGTCTTAATCGTTTCAAATGCAAAGCTGTTCACATTTAGTGAACTTGCATGTTCACCGGAGGTGCCGTATTTTAATTCAAAACAAACAAGAATAATTTCACTGGGGGAAGGGGAGGTTCCCTAGGTAGAAACTGTATGCTTTTTGTTTCCAGATATTCCATCCCAAATAAAAATTCATATGCTTTTTGAAGCAGCACAGTTTATTTCTGAGCAACGAACAACGTCTGATACTCATTTCTTCTTGGGTTGCTGGGGTGTATTAAATTTAAAGAAGATAATATCTCCATCTTCCACAATGTAATTCCTGCCTTGTTGCCTGTACTTTCCAGCAGCCTGTAAATACGACAGACAAAAGGAAAATTGGTTATTTCATTAGACATTTTACAGCATTTTCTATCTGTATGTTTTTAAATACATTTTAGTGTAAAAAAAAAAAAAAGTTAATGGTAATGCTTGAGCTTCTGAGTCTGACAGTCACAGCACTCCCCAGTTTGATGCAATTTGGTTTCACATGCACGTAGAACATACAATAATAGTTTCACCATTGAACTGGTGGCATGTCAGTGCCTTCCATCTCATAACGCGGTCAATCTGAAGCATTTCCATATTGGAAATGGAACGAACAAGAACATAAACCCTGGCAAATCTTACGATAACGGAGACTAAAACAGCTTTTAGGCTTTCCTTCTTTTCATCCAAGCAGCCCTTCAGATGGCCAATACTGGTGGCAGGAAGCTGAACCAGGCTTGCAGGAGGGAGCAACGCCCAGCACCCTGCCCGGCGGTGGCCAGGCTCACACACCAACTTGGGAGTGGCTTCCAGCCAAGGATGAGCCCCAGCTGCCAGAGCCACTGTGTAAGGTCACAGCCACACACACCTCATGCTTCCAGAGGGGCCCTCGCCTGCTGGCGCCCAGATAACAAAGGGCTGAGGAGTATGAAATGCGGTCTTTCCATCAGAATTTCCTTTAGAACAAATTTGCTTATGGTACAGACATCAGAAGGGCAGATGTAAGAGCAGATAGGCTGTGAAACCGGGATAGAGGGGATGGCACAGAGACCAAAGACATGAAAAGGAAATTCGTTATGGAGATGCTGTACTTGAGGAGAGCAGAAAATAGGTAAGGAACCTATTAAGAATCAGTGCGCTCCGCATTAGAATTTATTATTATACTTTCCTGTCTTTATCTCATTGTAATTAAGCCCGGCATTACAGAGGCTACAGAGAAACCGCAGCATTAGGACTGACAGACTGGGCGGGAGGTGGTCTACAGCAGCATTTATCTTGAAAAGTGATCTACAATATGGAAAAGTTGAGAGCTTCTGCTTTAGTTCAATAACCATTCCTGTTTTGAAGTTTTCTCTTGCAGGAGAAAGTGCTTCCATGCAAGACCTCACTGTGCCATTATTCTCAATGACACTATCACAGTGGTGGCATGCTAAGATCCCATTACAGGAAAGCTGTTAACTAATGACCTTAGTTGCAGTAGAACAGATCAGATTAATGGTACATAGTTAACTTAGACACCTTTCTTTCACAAAGCCTGCTCTGTAAAGCAACGTATTCCCCATATTGCTGTCTAGGAATTTAGAGGCTCAATAACCTTGTCGCTGTCGCTCCTTATTTAAATGTCACCAGCGATGGCTAGCCTACAGAAAATCTCAGATACAACGGCTCAGACAACAAATATTTAGCACAGCAGTAATTGGCCTTATCTCGTATAACCAGTCTATCCATAGATAATAAGACTTTACCAATTCCGCTATTTTTCCCCTGGAAATTTGCTGAGACTACAAAAGCCTTACTTTCAAGTAGTCTTAGCAGCTCTTTCCTTTGAGGATCTTAATAATGCTCAAAGTCAAGAGTAATTAGACTAATTGATGGCATAAACGCTAATAAAACGGTGCTGTAAAAATCATCGTCAAGTCGAAGCTGCAGGCACAGGTACACAGACATGGTACAGTTGGGTACGTTTATTGCTCTCAGACCGGTATACGAACCTGACCCCCACCAAGTAACAACAGGGATTTTTCTCAGCACACCCTTGCACACCGTCAGAGCGGCACAGACTACTTTAATTAAATACATTTTGACGCGCTAACGCGAGTTTATGTATTTTTTTTTCCAGTTTACTGTTAATTACAAGTGACAGTGTTCCTTTAAATTCTCTGGAGACCATTTAATCCATTTCCATTGCTATCAGAAACACTGGTTGAAAAAATCAATACCCATTTGTGAATCTTGAGTATGTATTAAACAAGACACGTCTAACCAGTTCATTTGCACTTGAAAGCAGCCATCTGTAGAAGCCAGCTTTGCCTAAGCAGATATGATTGCTAATAATGTGATATCCCTGTAGACTACAAAGCCCACACAGAGCTATTCAGTGTATAGTTCACAGCGCTGGCATTAAATTAGTTATGCTGTACTGGTGTTAGACACACACAAAATCAAACTTAAAAATCGATCAACTTGATAACATACAAAGCGGGCGACTCCCATTACCGCTGTTATTTCAGTTGACTCCTAAAAGCTCCCAAATCTAATTTTGAAATTTACCAGCAATATAAAAGTAATTAGTAACGTGTACAGCACGAAACATTGTATTAAATGCAAATTAGAAAGACTGGAGTAATATTGTGCCTTTTTCTAAGAGCAAGGGTGTTGCTGGTTGGGTATTTGGTTTTTAACCGACCTAAGAACAGAACGACAAAGGCAAATCCTCTTGCTTTATTACAGGTACCGTCAAAGCAACCAACATTTATTCATTAAATGTACTTTGAACACGGAAGCTCGCTGTCTAGAATCTTATGTAGCAAGAAGCAAATGACAGTACACAAGCAAAAAACTGAATAGACGAATTCAGTAGACACTGAGCGGTGCAGCTTCTCGGGGAGAGCACTCCGATTTGAACTTCAAAAACAGATGCTGGCAAAATATGAATCTTGGTTACATAAGGTGGCTCCTGACTGCAGAATATCGGATTTATTTATAGCTGTGGTTTCACTTTACAACTACAACTCTACTTCCCTTTTCATAAAACAGTTCACATGCCGCAACGAACCAATTATACTGGGATTTTTTTTTCCTCCACTTCCTGGGGTTCAAACAAACCTATTAAAGCCCCGCTGCTCAGTATGATCTTCCTTAGCGATACCACTGAGAATAGGCTGAATCTGAAATCATAGTTTTGCATACCTTTCAAGCTATCAAATAGCAAACAATAAAGCTGGCCCTTTTAAATTCTTTAACACGTTACGGTGCGTAGGAACCTTCAAATACTGAGATGGATTTAAAAAAGAATATCCTCTATCATCGCCATTTTGTATGATTTTATAACACAGAAATCTTATTACAGTATCAAAACTGCCAAATGAGAAACTAAATGTGTAAGAAAGAAAGGGAAGTTTCTCTGATTAAAGAAGGTGGAAGTAACGCTACAGCAACACAGAGGAGACCAGTTCTTCTTATGACATTTATTTGCCACATACAAGGTAATGTTGTATTTAATAACTTTGGATCAGATATAATTTGTCAGCTAGAAGAAGGGCACAACTTTGGGCACCCAATCAGTCTCTGCCCTCTAGTGTTGAGAAAGCAGATAAAACTCTTAATAGAAGTATAACTACAAAGAAGCATGAGCTCATGAAAAGTTTGTCATTACAAACGTTCACTGTCTATTCAGTAGATAGTCGCTAGAAAACTTCACTTCATGTAGTACATTTTAGAGGGCCAACTAATTACTACTGGTTCCCCAAACTGCGCAAGGCACAGCACTTTTGAGTAAGACATCAAAGGGCAATTGAACTTAATACTGAAATGGCCAATTCCAAGATTCTATTGTGCCTATCACAGCCTACAAGCCGAGTCCACTAGCCCTAAAAAAAAAGAATACTATGCAATATATTCTTAAATATTTGCATTTGGCATTTGCAATACCTGCACAGCAAACTCAAAAAGGAGAACGTTATTGGAAAACACATTTTCTGTGTTTTTTCCCTTTGTTTTAAAGGTGATTTGAAAGTCTGCTGGGTCATTGTAGACATTTCATTTTCCCAAAGCACTTTGCTTTAAAGATTATGACCATCTGAACACTAACGTGTAAACCGAGAAGAAAACAAAGCACAACATTTGGTGTTGGGGTTGATATTTAGTACATAAACTGTCTTGGATACTGGAACTGTTGCACTCCTGTTCAGCAAGTTGGTGCATCTTTCCTGTTTCCTAAGTAGACAGTGGATTTTGCTCTGTGCTGTAAGTGACTGTTAAATACACCAAGCTTCAAGAACGCCTCCCCAGTGAAAAATATACATGAAATGGAAAAAGGGAGGAAATGAGAAGAAAAAAAAAGGGGAGCTCACCTTGACAGCAGCTTCTGAACCTCCTTCTTTAAAGTCTTCATATTTCATTACCTCAGCCATAATGAATCCCTTTTCGAAATCCGTGTGAATCTTCCCTGCCGCCTGAGGAGCCTTCGTCCCTTTCTGTCAACGGAAAGGCCGGAAGAAAATTAATTGCATTTAACAAGATTGATTGCAGGAGAGAGGTTTCCTCCTTTCAGATATGCCTTCAGGATCTGTTGAAACTTTCTTTCCTATCAGTTAGAATGTCGCACATACAGCTGGGTGTTTCTCCAAGTTGGGACACACAGATAAATGCCTTCGCTGCAGATAAACCAACTGACATTAAAAAGAAGGGCAGCTTTGTTTTTTCCCCAATAGGCATAAACAGCAGTATTGATTTTGGAAGGTATGATTGTGTTCTGCTGTGGGAGTCACTTCGATCCCTAGCTCTTCACAGAGAAAGCAAGGGAAATAAATATCTTTTTTAAAAATAACTTCAAAATCTGAAAGGCTCAAAGACTTTTAGTTACATCCAAATTATTTCAGCTACACGGTAACATTCCTTGGCAAACTGCATTTGTAATCCCAAATGATATATGAATTGCAAGCTTTATATACTTATTTTTTTTCAGAATCATTATAGTAAATCTAGAAAAAATAAGAATATTCTTACGAAAAAGTCAACAATTACATCATTTAAAAATAATTTTTGAAAATCACAGCAACTAATGTAAGATAATTTAAGCTTTTGCAATAAAGCAGAATGCATTATAACTGCATGCCTTAAATTACCAGGACATGCATTCTGTGCACATACAACCATGGCAAGAAATTTGAGAAATAATGGTGACCTAAAGGCTGCTTAATAAAGCATGTTAAAGTGCTAAGGAGTCTGACACTGTAAAGCACAGTTTTTACAATAAAAGATGTATTGGGTTAATATGGCTACTCACTGATGCTTACCTGACTAAATATCTTCGCACATTAAATCAAAGACACTTACAATCAGTCTTAAGATAAACCAGCTTTCAAATTTTCTAATAAAGAGCAAGCATTTCTCCTGCTGAAAACAGCAGAGTTTCAGAATGTGCTTCTAAAATCTCTGGCATAAATCAGGACAGAACTTCTACTTCTCTGTTATTTTGGTAGCTATCTCAAGGGCGCTAGCTGCGGGTTAGCACAGAAAAGGAGACAGATGAGAAGACTAAAAAATATTTCCAAAAGACCACTCGTGAGTTTAATGTGCGGAAATATACACACAAACATTAGCAGTATCAGCTAAAAATATAAATTTCCTGGAAATTACGTTGATTGAACAAAAACAAATTAATTCCTTTGAAATGAAATTAAACGTAGCACTGAAATTCACTGCACAGCACTAAATATACTGACGTAACAGAAAGGCTCAGTGACAGATCTGCAACCCCAAAAGTTAATTTTTTTTTTTTAAGGTAGAGTTTATAACTGCACGTGTTTCAAAATATTTTCCAATACTGATCTTCATATTATACTGTATTTTCATTCAAAGGCAAAGCACTACAGCTCAGCTCTTAGTATCCTCTGGGAATAAATTAGTCAATCTCTGTGGCTGTAATCATTCTACATCAATATTTAAAATACATAATATAATTTTAGGCACACGACATAAGTTCCTGGATAAACACAGAAAGCTACCAAAATCAAGTCGGTCTAAATATTAGAGTCAGTAGAAGATCTGAATTACTGCACACTGATTTTAGGTTTTTGAGCCCAACGGTGTATCCACAAGGAATATAATGATGTTATACTGCTTTTATTGCTGAAAATGTAATCCGAGCAAAGCAAAGGAGGAATGAACCACCCGCAACCCAAACAAACTTAGTGAATACAAAATGAAAAGCAACATCAATTTCACTGCAGACAAACCCAGTCACACAGATTAAGCAAGCACAATACTGGTACGTCTTATCTCTGACCACAGGAGGAGGGTAGACAGATTCTACAGGATGAAGAAATTCAGACTATGTAATAGGCAGAATCAATTGTTACCTGCCTCAATCAATGCAGCTCCACTTTCACTGTTCAGCAGCTCACAAATAATTAAAGTTATCCTGGACAAAAACCTCATCTGTAATGACTAGCTAACCGCCACCATGACAAACTTCAAAGTCAGTGATATCAATCTGAATTCAATAGTGTGGAACTGGATATAGCTGATGAATAAGTATGAATCTTACCCTGATGGTCCATGCACGCACTTCATCTGGGCCTGCGGTGAAAAAGTATTCTAGTTGGAGTGCTGCATATCCAGCCTTAATGATCTTTGGTAAAGCACTGAAAAAAAAAATGAATCCAATTCATTCAACACATACACATGAAACAGCTAAATGCCTCACGTAATCAATTTACATTGAAAGACATTGCATATTTGGAAGACGCTGGATCTACTTTTAAACTCTGTGACAATCAGAGTAGCCTTTTTCTTTGAACTCTCTTCAGAAGAACTATTTTTTCCTTTCTCTTTTATTATTTTTTATTCTTATTTTTATTTTTTTCTTTTTCACTGCAGCAACATATACACAGTATTTTGATTTGCTTATTTGGCAGGACACAGAAATATGGGATAAATTGAGATCACCCTACCAAGCAGCGCTTTTGGTCTCATGCAATTTTCAAGACTTCTGGTCATGAAAGCATAAGTGTTCGACTGAAATTCAATATTGAAACAATTTCTTATAGTTCTTCAGAAAAATTATGGCAAAATTACCTCCACCATTCCTGCTCCCCATGGATGACGAAACAGTTTTGGTGATCGCTCCTTCTCAAAAATATACATAACTAATACCTATGTTATAATTAAAACACTGTACAGAGATGACAGATGACAGTTAAAAACTTAATTTAAAATAAATCTTTTCACTCTGTCTCATGGTAAAGAAAGGAGAAGATTCTCTCTTTATAATGGTAATTACTCTGTCATTTATTATTCTATCAGCGCAAGCAATTAAATTACTGCAAGGAAATAGTTGATAATAAAGTGTAGGGAAAATGAATGCTAATTAACCTTTGTGTCATGTTCTCTTCCAGATACTTCTGTTTCTCCTCAGCACTCATATCTTGCAACTTGAGTTCCAAGGCCCCACTAAAAGGAATGACCAAAGCACCCGGGTCGTGCTTGTCCACCCACTCTTTAATTTTTATCAACCTGTAGACAACAAAGGGCACAACATTATCTTGTAGTGCATGCATGGCTGTACCACATTCATTATTATCAAGTAGCACATACATATTCATAAGAATTGCACGGTTTTATGATGCCATCTTTTTGTGTATTGCTTTCCAAGGTCAAGGCATTAACAGGCAGCGATTGCTTCAGGTGTACTCCATTAACATTTCACTGTTTCTTAGTTTCTGTTTGGCATTTAATCTATAAGAAATAGCTATAATTTGAGAGAATAACTAGGTTTTTGGTTGAGGTTAAATACTTGCAATCTAAAATGCTAACTGAATAAAACTTTGTGCATTCGTAGACGTAATTTTTCTGAGACTTGCAAAGGTGTTCTTTATCAAGCATGGTAAAACTGAGGGGTTTTCAGCTTTTCTTCTGACTTAGTTTTTCCATTAACATCTCCCCTCAGTGGCTAGGGCAGCTGATACTCACAGACAGAAAAGAACACTGCATTCTATAACCTCCTAGACAGCAAGCAGTACCCTGCTTTTTTCTGGTTATCGATCCCGGAGGATGCCATAGCTAATGAATACACGGCCATGTTGCTACCAGTTTCTCCCACCTTTCTATTATCTCCCCAGGACAAAGCTTCTAGATATTATACTACTATTATTTTTAAGTAAAGAACCACATTTTCTATTTCTCCTCATCTTCTGTTTTCTCAACTGGCAGCATCAGTAAGAGTTTACTGTACTTTTTTTTTTTTTTTTAGTTGAATGAAATTATGCATCTAGAAGTACAGATTTATGGTACTGGTTTTTAAAAGTTCAGTATCTCAATTTAAAAAAATCACAAATATTCACAGCACATTCACATTGCATTCATAACTGCAAGTGCTGTGTATTTTATATCTAAGAGAGACGTTCAGAAATGACCTGGAAGGACCGGTGGCTCTTCAGTTTCACCTCCAGGGCACTACTTCTGAACCTGGGGAATGGTAGGAATGCGGACAACTCTGTGCATTCAGGAAGGAAACACAACAGCCAACAGGCAAGAGAGTATTTCCTGCACACTAAGGCAGAAAGTACAAAACACAGTACTCTGGGTGCCGTAGATGTTTGAGGCCCAAAGCACCCACCATACAGCACAGATTTTATGCTTGCTGAGTTCCTTTTCTTAGTCCCGCTAATCTCTGAGATTTAGACCAAGGTTTTAACTGCTATTATGCTAAAGTGCTTTGAAACTGTGGCCTGCAAACCTTTAAATAATCAATGCAAATGTCACTTCAGAAAAAAACGAACTGAACCACAAGTTCATCAACACACATTTGTCAAAGAAAATAGCAGGGGATCAGAGCTATTATGAGATTAAGTGCACGGCCCACTGAGTAAGGCTTTAGATGGGACAAAATATAAAAGTTCACTCAACAGTTTTCACACGTTTGTTATATAAGGCTGGTCCTTCTATCATTTACTTATGTAAATACCCCGTCAGTGGATTTCAATCCTCATTATACTAATCTGTCTTCCTCCAGTTATCCAATGAAAATATAGCTTGGTATCCAGGACTGATACTGAAACACTATTGCCTTCCGAGATGCATGAATTGAAAACCACAATTAAAGTGCGTTTCTGAAACCACACGTGACATCTCACAGCACTTCTAAAACTGACGTTTGTCGTTAACTAATATGTTTTGGCTAACAAACAGGATACCAAAAGTTTCACAGCTTATAAACATCAACCTTCTACAGAAAACGTATCTAGGAAAGTATCTGCTATTCATAAGAGGACTTAACATCTGTGCATACTTTTCTTCTCCTTTGAAAAGCACCTAACACCAGCCCTTAGACTAATTAAATAACACACTAAGTGAAAGGCACAATGAAACACGCTAACTTGAAAAACTGAAACAGTCACATAACCGATGTCTAAAATTGTATTCAAATTCTGTTTGGTAAATATGGTCATCGTAACTAATAAACTAAGAACTATTGTGGAACAACAAGATAAGAAATAATTACTTTGGCTAAAACACCAATTCAGAATAATAATAGTCTTAGACTGTCATTTTAACAGCTTTTCTATCGAGTCCTTAGAGGGATTATTTGCATTCCTCAGGTATTCTATTGTACAATTCAGATGAATAAAGACTTACAAATCATTCCTCTACCGCCAGTGTGAGACTTTGATCCAGTGAATACACCATTGTACCTTAACTATAATTGGCAAAAAACCTGACAGTGTAGAGCATCACAAGCTTAATAACAAAGGAGAATATCTCAAAGTGTTGACAGATGATCTTCATAATGCAGGAGCAGAGCTGGTACATTTTAGCAATAAATGAGCACCGAGGTCTAAAGGTCTCTGAAGTGACTGACATCAGACCTGCTACAGCCTCGCTAAAAGAATACGGCACTGCATCGTACTCTGCAGACAGTCAGGTTCTCTGCCTGAGCGTTTCACTTTTCTGACTTTCAATGTCACGGAATTACTAAAAAGTATTCAGGAATTCCCCAAAACAAAGCAAACCAAAGTAGAAAGTAAATACTCAAACATAAATACAGACGCATACTCTCAACAGAACTTTCCCCAAAACAAAATGGTTGGCTAATGATTGCTAATAATGCCTGTCTGCTTCTCAGGTAGGGATAACCAAGTGTGCAAAACAGAACAAAACTGTCTTAACATGCTGGTAAAAAAAAAAAAAAAATCTGTAAAAGCCTATTTGATTTAAGCACATCATTTTTCCATGGAAGTATCAGGATGTCAGTAAAAGGACAGCAATAACAACTTACTTGGACCTGTGTTAAGATAAGCAAATCCTGGAGTATTTTTCCATTTTTTCATGCTGCATTTGACAACGAATTACAAAAGGTATTGGATTTCAGGCTGACAGAGAAGACTATTGACAACAGAAAATCTCAATTAAGAAAACACACTAAAATCTAACAACATGAAAAATAAAAGAAATCCAGTAAAACTGGAAGAAGAATCAATGACCGTGATTAACAGCTGAAACTATTTTAACTTCAAGAAATAAGAAAGTGCTCGAGATAAAGACGCATCTTTACGAAGTAAACTGAAATCCACCTGAAAACCGCAGACATGCAAAAAGCAACTACGAAATCCTCTTTCCAGTCCACGTTTATAAAAATGCTGTACAAGCAGAGTCAGAACCAAATTCTGATAATAAAGCATATGGCAGAAAGAAGAAAGGCGACTTCTAGTTCTGCTCAGCAATGACAGCGAAGGATATCTCAGAGCATTCTGGGCAACCAGCAGTGTTAGTATACAAAAATGGTTTGGCTGTTCTCTCCAGCTGGCCCTGTAGACAGGAGCGTACCAACAGCACCTGCAGGTGGCTCCTGAACTGAAATTTAAATCTGTTCACCACAAGTGGACAATAATATCTCTTCTGGAAAAAAAATACAAGCCCAACACACTGCAAGATCACCACACATTTTGGTGAAGACAAACATCTTAAACTAAACTAAAAACAAGACCGTAGAAAAACCTGACACAAGAACGAAGCCAGATCTGAATGACCTGCAAATGGAGGATCAAAACTCAAAACTCTGACCAGGGAAAATGGCAGAGAGGAATTGAGATGCTCACTTTCACAACGACATAGGACAAAAGCACATCAGCTTTCCCACAACTAATTGGGAAAATGCTGTTAAGACTTAAATGCATTCTTGCCACTATGTGGCAAAGACATCATATGTCAGGGAATTCCAGATTTTAACTCTGCATTAGCTTGGCAAAGAAAAAGTAAACTGAAGAAGTCGATGACTCCCAGGGCAGAAGGATCAGGATGACCACTGGAGTTATCAGCTGACGTTAAGTTAGAATGTAGAAGAGACGTAGGGAAAGGTTTAAAGATCAAGGCAGTCACTAGGACGGCCAGCAAGCAATGAGCAACAAAAAGGGGAGCTGAGGCAAAAGAAATCAAAGCCTGCAGACAGACAAAATAAATAGATACAACAGTTGCAGAACATACATTAGCTATCAAATATTTGGCAAGCTGAGTTTCACATGAGAGATCCAGCTGGGAACAGAGACAGTTCTGATGTAAATAGAAGAGGTGATGGAAGAGAGAAGCTGCAGAGGGAATATAAGCTCTGTGGACACCTGCAAGACAGGATGATCTGAAAAACTGACCCCAGAAGAAAAAAAGGTGATTTGTCAAAGTGCACTTCTGTACAAGCAAGACCAAAAAAACACCCATCCAACTCATGGAGGAGAAGCAATTGCTTTTCTGTTCTACAACTGAACTACGGGTGGAAATTGGCAGAAACAAAACAGCATGGCAGGGAAGAAGAAAATACCAGGTAGCACCACAAGAAAGACACAAACGTAGACAAAGAGATACTGAAGATCAAACTAAGTCATCAAAACGCGCAGAAGACTGGAGGAAAAGGAAAGAAAAAAAGGTCTACGGATGGAAGTGAGAATACAAGGACCCAGAAATTCCAACACATTCTTTCTCTTGGTGGTTCTGAGAAATTGAAGACTTTAAAAACTTTTCAAAAGCCTTCTGTTAAGTGCTTCATTCCCACCGCTGAAAAGCCGAAAAGCCTCTGTGTCTGCAAGTTATGCCACCTCCATCATAATTTAAATGTATTACTTCAACCAGGCCTATACACTGGGAATACACATTCCCTATTTCTTTACAGCAGCCTTTACATACTCACGTCCTTTTATTCTTTTTTTTTTTTTCCCTCCTTTATTTTGAGCTTTCTTTGTAGGTCATGTATTACGCTTCAAACTTTGAAACTCTTAGTTTCTAAACTTCTAACCATTCTCAATGCTTTTTTCTGGACTCTCTCCAGTTGGTCTAGATATTCCTGGAAGCATGGAGGACCCAATGCACTCCTCAGAGATCCCAATAATAAGGTCTTATGAGCATTAAAAAAGAAAAAAAACCTAAAGGATTAACTCCCACATTTTCAGACGATTATCCTGTTTATAAAACCTAG
Source organism: Gallus gallus (assembly GCF_016699485.2). Classification (NCBI taxonomy): domain Eukaryota; kingdom Metazoa; phylum Chordata; class Aves; order Galliformes; family Phasianidae; genus Gallus; species Gallus gallus. The sequence continues at coordinate 16,661,037 of NC_052538.1, read as the reverse complement.
TACATTTGCTATTTTTGTGAAAGCAATGCAACATTATCTCATGCTTAACTGATAACTTTTTGTATGACCCCACATGACTGGTTATTCTTAATGCTGTATTTGCATAGCTGATTATTCTGCATAAAATCCCTCTCCTTAAAAGTAGCACCCCTACTCCTTTTTTACCTAATGATTTCTTCTATTTCTCGAGATGCTCCTAAATTCTAATTTTGTTCTCTGCATACCTGGATATCTCTTAGTTTGGGGTCATCTACAGATTTAACAAGAACGCTCATCATCCAGCTCATTAATGGAAACACATAACAGTATTCAACCAGCAGCCGCTTCTGCAGATCTCATAATGAGATACTCTTCCATTTGGAAAGTGAACCAGTGATAACTATGCTCTGCGTATTATCTTCCAACCCATCTTTCACACTTAAAACTTTCAGTAGTTGCTACTTAGCCAGCATTTCCTATGTTGTTTATGAAAATGCTGTCAGGCATTAAAGCCTTTAAAACCTTAATAAAAATCAGAATACACAGTTTAATATGTTTCTTCATAATCTGTAAGACCATTAAATTTATCACAGACAAAATATTTGACTCTTCTGAAAATTAAGCCTTAATAAATTCACACTGGCTACTATATGTTGACTGGGTTGCTTCAAGACAATTAAAAACAACTGAACTGTTCCAATATCTTGAAACTAACACGAAATTCATTGACTTAGAAATTGCTTGTTTCTTTTCTTTTTGTGGTTACCTTTTGTCTTTCAAAGCCTCACCCGCTATCCACAAGCTATAAATTGACAACAAATTGGGTAATGATTTTTTTCTTCCCAGGTTGTTCTAGTACCGTTAGTTTTAGATTATTTGGTGGGGTGAGAGAGGAAGACTTAATTTATCCGAGCACAGTTCTACATCACACAGTCCATAGGTGATGTCCTTCCATTTCATTTTATTAGCATCCACAGACTCCACAAAGACCAGGTCCCACTATACCACTACATTTATACATACAGACATATGTATAGATAGCTATAGAGAGAAATTAAGTAAACTGCACTGCCTGAGTAAGCTTTCTTTCTATATTTCTATTATCAACAAATATTGAAACGGAGAACGATAAAAACAATGTATGTAATAATATATCACAAAACAGGTCAGTGGTGGAAGTTAAGAATGGGAAACAAAGCACAAGTCACTATCCCTATCCCATACTTCACCATAGTGGACTAACATGCTGTAACTCTCACTGTTACCTGCCTTTTTTTTTTTTTTTTTTTTGAGTATCTCTTTCTTCTTGTCCTACATGAAGAGAAAAGAAAACTAAACTGGGAAATATTGAAGAATAAAAGGGTACTTTCTTCCCCATCGTGACAGTTTGCTTTTTATGAAGAAAGACTTACCAAA